>NC_087062.1:43425172-43726196 GCF_963678635.1 Symsagittifera roscoffensis
GTCGATGAAGTAAGTGGTCGATTCCTCAAGCTGCTTTAAGAAAGAAGAAGTTTCTGTTTTGAATTCTGCCAGTTCAAAGTCGGTTTCTTCTTCTGCAATGGCTATGGCAATTCGGCTGAGGAATCGTTTTAGTCGTTTGACTAGAAAATTGCATTGTCCGGGTGTACTTTTCCTAGGCATTCTGTCGTTGAAAGCCAGTTTGATTGTGTTGTTCGGAGTTGTTTATGCTGTTGTTGAGCTGTCGAATGTTGTTGTGGTGTTGATTGGCTCTGCCGTGGCTATGTTTTGTTTCTATCTAAATCTCAAATTAGGATGACCAGAGAAACCAAATATTGGAAACTAATAATTTCAAATATTAGAAACAAATAAAATATCAGAATTGTAGATTTTTGTACATGTCTCCCTGATAGTAGAGAGAGAAAAAAACTATTTTTCACGTAATGAGGACGTGAAACGTTACATCAGTAAACCGAACGTTTGACGTGATGAGGACGTTAACTTCTAAGTTAATCGGGGGAAAACAGTAACCAACCAAAAAAACACACTTTTTTTCAACGTTTTGCTATTGCAAAAAAACTCCCAGTCAAATTCTTTTGATGTAGGGCAGGGAATCTTTCTACCAGATTAAAGGCTCGTAGAAAAAATGAGTGCCATGTAAACTCAAAATGTAAGGAATCTGTTTTATCTCAAGTTTTTTTAATTTATTTAGTTTTATTGTTTTGTTTCAAGAGCCGTTAACAACTGCCAAAAATATTAATTCAAAGTTTCTGTTTTCATGATTTTAAGTCAATTCACTTTTGTCTTTTTAGGAATGTTTTCACTTCCTTGTCGTTTTTTGTCGTCGCATATATATGCGTGCAATATATTTATATAAATAAAATAAATTAAATAAATATATATATATATATATATATATATATATATATATATATATATATATTTATATATATTATATATGCCTCGATGTTGTTAAAACTGTGTATCAAACAGTAGTGCACTGTACACGTAATTAACCGTTAATTTTGATCAAGAAGATAACGCGTGCCAAATTTTTTCGCAAAAACTTGAAATTTTCACACAAAAAGCAGAAAAGTTTTAATTTTCTTACCATTACACAAATCATAAAACGTTATCAATGGTGCCCCTAATTTAAAACATTGTGGACTCTATATCTAGTCCTAATACATAGCATGGCTGACCGGAAAACCCATCTGGCTATCAAGGTCACTTGGTGTTGACCATCAAGTTGATTCAGTTTTTAGTCTAAGCTCTGCGTACTAAAGATACGTTCTTATGAGCTGGTTCGCGGAACCGAGAAAACAGAAAAGACAACTTAGCTTCAAAGATTAAATTAACGCTTTGAACTAAACAATTGTTTTCAAATTCAAATTGAGTTACAGTTTCATCAACTTTCACATGGCACAGTCAGCAGGATTTATGGCACAGGATAATCGAACGGACATGGGTATCCCAGTGTTCTGGACGTCAGCTAGTTCGGACCCACCGTGATATTTTCAAGTTTGGTTGGATCAATTTATGCTAGCAGTGACGGTAAAAGAAAATGTGAATCCTGAGATAATACTTGAAGATCCAAAAGAAGTTACTGATGAGCCGATGCCTCGTCCAGAAACTCCGGGAGAGGCCGAAAATTCAAAGGGAGTAACGGACCGAGAAGCAAGAGATAGACTAAGAAGAGACAAAATAATACTTGAGAACCAAGAAAGAAGGGAACGTGGTCCTTAGGTCGGACATAATGTGTTTTATTCATGAGGTTCAAAAACGCCTTACGTCTCCTCTATTCTTGGCACTTGGTACCGAGGGGGAAAAGAAATTTGTGCAGAAAAACCCACATGCGGAAGTTTCAAAACTGAAATTTAAAGAAATGGTGGCATTGGCCAAAACATCATTCGGAAAAACACGAAGCATTACGTATGAACGATATAGACTGTACACCAGAGCCCAGGAGACAGGGGAGACGCTAGAATCGTTTCACGCGGCATTAACTGCACAAGCAGCTACGGCCGAACTGGGCGCTGTATCGGAAGAATTGGTTCGAGATTTATTCATATCTAGAATGAAAAATAAAGTTTTACAAGATACTTTGACATTTGAAACTTTCACGCCAGACGAAGTACTCAAACGAGCTATAAAATTTGAGCAGAGTAAGCAAACCAACCAAGCGTTTCAGAAATCAGGGAATGGAAGCACAGGAGTAGGCCAATTGCGGGAGACACAGATTAAAATAAAACAAGAACCTATAATGGCAGTTTGTAATAAAAATTCAAACTATCGAAGACAGAACAAAAGCCAATCTCAGAAAAGATGAAATGACAATAAAAGTACAAATCCTCGTTCCGAACAGAAGCCATGCACACGATGTGGAAAATCATTCGGTTCCGGCCATTTGAAAAACAGTCCATCATTGGGGAAAACTTGTAAGAATTGTAAAAAAACGAATCATTTTGCAAAAATGTGTCGCTCAAATCAAGTGAAGGAGATCGGGGAAGACAAATCTAGTTCAGCGGAAGAATGCAATTTAATTCAAAGTTTTGATTCATGTGACGAGTTCGAGATAATGATGGTAGAATCAAGAGCAGAGAGACCACTAAAGAAGGGGCCTAGGAAAAACGAAATCAAAAATCAACGATAACAAGATTAGTACTACTCAAGATATCAAACAAATCGATATCAGGCGAGACCCAGGATCGTATCAAATAAAAGCATTGAAAGCGCTAGTTCGAGTCAAGAACCAAATCATCAATATGACGATTGATACAGGAAGTTCAGTATCGTTCTTAAATTGGACAACAGCAAAACAATCATTGGATGGATCATCCGAGATCACATTCATTCCTGCCGAAAAACTGAATTTGACTATGCAGTTTGTGGATTACAATAAACACCCAATTCAGATTTTGGGAGCATTACGTGCGAATATCCTTTCGGAGGGTTGGGAAGTTCCGGATGCATCCTTGCTGGTTACAGAAAGACGAGCAAGATGTATTCTGGGTCTAGATTTACAGGGGAAAATGGGGATCCATATATCATGAAATCAGCCTCTACTAATAGATCCAGGTTTGACGTGCTACTGAGCGAGCAGTCAGAAGGTATGAAGCAACAATTTTATACAAAAATTTCCATCACTATTTGACCGTCAGAGAGAGTCAAAAAATCATGTAGTCAACACGAAATTCAAATACCCGTTATGTCCAATTCAGGAAAAAGGTAGAAGAAGACCTATTCATATTCAAGGGAAAGTGCAAGACGAACTTGATAAATTGTTGTCAGAAGGTCATATAACAAAATTAGAAAATGCACAAGCGACTGTTTTATTGCTCCAATTGTAATAACAGTTGAAAAAGGCGACTCTATCAAGTTGGCATTAGATGCAAAACCGATAAATAGACAATTGTACAAGAATAAATATCAAATGCCCAATGTTGACGAATTATTAGATGGGGTGAGTCAGATAGTAACGGCTAAAACACAAGGTACACTGTTTTTCACGGTACTTGATTTGAAGTACGCGTACAGTCAGCTTCGATTAACTGCTGAAACAGCTAAACAATGTAACTTTAACATAGTTGGCGGTCAAGCTACGGGAAATTTTTCTGACAGGGTTCTATGGGCTGGCAGATATGCCCTCGGGAATTCCAAAAAGCAAGGGATCGTACCTTAAACCATGCTAAAAACACATGTGCTTTCTGGACGACATTCTGATTGTCTCTAAGGGAGAGAAAACAGAACACGAAAAACTGGTACTAATTGTACTGAAAAAACTAGATGATGAAAATCTGGCATTAAAACTAGTAAAATGTGAGTTATTTCAGTCGGAAGTCAAATGGTTAGGCCATAAACTTACACCGAAAGGGATAACACCTAAAGTTACAAAAACGGAAGCAATTCTTAAACTACAACACCCAAAGTCGCTTAAGCAGTTAAGATCGTTTATGGGTAGTATCAACCACTAATCTAAATTCATTCCTAACGCAGCAAGTCTAACTGATCAACTTAGACCATTGCTCAGAGAAGAGAATGTGAAGAAGAAAATGAAGAAAAATAAATTGCCCGTAAAAAAATTCAAGTGGGGGGGGAAACACTCCCTAAGATTTCGAAGAGATTAAAAAGGCGGTGGCAAGGATCGCACAAATTAATTACTACGATCCTCTCAAAGAGACTCGGGTAAAATGCGATGCGAGCCATAGCGGGCTCGGACCAACCTTAGAACAATCGATTAATGGGGACGACTGGGTACCAATTGCATTTGCATCACGTAATCTTAAGGCTCAAGAAAAGAAGTATTCAACAAATGAGCTTGAACTGCTTGCAGTGGTCTGGTCAGTTAATCGATTCAAACATTAATTATTATGAAAAAAATTTACCCTAGCAAGAGACCACAAGGCACTCACATCAGCACTAGGGGAGCACAAATCTAATAAAACGTATCAATCTAGACTCACAAGATTATTTGTACAGAGACCGGATTGGGGAACCGTGGCCTGTGTCATAATTGGATGAAAAGTTTGTGGTCGCATCGATCGATCAATTTCACGAAGCACTCGACTGTTTAAACAGTCGGCTAGTTGATACAAATACTTTCATTAATGATGAAAATAATCTAGAACATTCTCAAGAAAGAAGCGCACTGGATGAAACACTGAACACGTCATCGCACGGTTGCTATACAGTCGGTTGATATTAAAAGCAACGAAAAAGAGAAAAATATCGAAGCGAAACTGGAGAAAAAATTTAAGAAAGAAATGGAGAAAAAGTTAAAGAAGACAGTTAAACTTGAGAATGAGGAAAGTAGACGAAATGAACTGCTGGAACAAATAACAGAAACAACATTTCAAAGAACGAGAACAGTACATAGGGGAGCAGCAGGAAACGAGAGTGCGAGTTCAGACTCTGACGTACCGCAAGTCGAGTGGAAAATGACACCGAAAAAACGAAAGGACAGAAATCAACCAACATCGTCAGAGGAGGAATCAAGGAAATTAATGTCATTTTGGGATCTAGTGGGATCCGAAAGAACTGACAGAGAGAAACCGGAAAATATGTTACAATTAGAAGCGTCGACGGAGTTGATCAGCCCCCAAAGAGATTACACGAGTGTGAACGACTCAAAAATCATCGAAGTAGACCTTACAGCCGATACGACCTCAGAAAGCCCAGAAGTGAGCCTAGTTGCTGGAAGGGAGACAAAGTCACGACAGCAAGAATTCAGACAAGCAGAAAATCGAGAAGAAAATAACTTGCTCAGTCTTTCGAAACTGTTCGATAGAAATCTTCTAGCAGAACTCACCACAGAGGATACGTGGATGGACAGGTTGCGGAGGGTCATAGAGCGAAAAGATCCGCACATTTTCGAGCTAATGGGGTATTACACGACTTCTTTATGGCATCAGATGACAGTAGTAGACGATTGCATCGTAGTAGACGGAAGACTGGCGGTGCCAGGACTATTGCTTCCCGCAGTATTAAAGAGAATACACCGCGGCCACCCAGGACAGGAGGCGATGATAGATGTGTCCAAATACCTGTGGTGGCCACATATGCACAAAGACATTGTGAATATGGCGGAGGAGTGTAGAAGTTGTACTCGCTCCGGTAAGAATGCTAAATATATTATACCAAAAAACGCATCAAAACCACTTCCGCTGCTCTCGCAGCCGGGTCAAGAACTTCAATTAGACTATGCGGGACCGTTAGAGGATACTAAAGGCAAGATAGATATTCGAAGTTTCCGTCGGTAAAAATTACTAAGTCGACTGGGGGTGAATCATCAGTGAAATTTCTTTGAACATATATTGACACACAGGGGGTCCCAGAATCCGTAAGAACCGATCAATTCTCGGGCTTCAAAGGCAAAATGATGAAAAAATTTTGTACTGAACATAACATTGAACAAGAATTCTGTCCGTAGGGGACCACAGAGGGTGTGGCCTAGTTGAACGAACAATTCAAACGATCAAGCGAAGGTTGGGGTTATGTTGTTGGACAAGAATGTTTCATCAATAAAACTTGCACTGACCACAATAATGCGAGATCTTAAGTGAAGCAAACAAAAAACGATACAATGTTCGCCATTTGAAGGGCACTTCGGACGTCTCCCGAAAACTTAGTTTGAAATCCTGAGGGATTCGTTTATTAAAAATTCTGATCGTTTAGTTAAAGAACATCTGGGGCGCTCAGCATTAACGGCCACGCAGCTAAAGAAGAAAATCGATCAGTCGAGAGATAACGTGAAGATTGTCAAAAAGCAGTCGGTAAGTGAGCCCACTGTTCAAAACAGAAATGGAATCGGCGAGAGCGCTAAAAACGCTATTAGAAGCAAATGCAAGGTGGAATGAGCCAAGAAGGGACAACTCCGCCAATGATCTGAGGAGAGTGGTCGACGAAACCAGTACGATCAATCCGGAATTACAGAAGGAGCTTCTGTATTCGTGGCAATATGGTTTCATCGAAGATAAACCCCAGGAGGCCGGACTCGAACTAGCAGGGTCACCAAACCCGTTGAGAAAGGATGACAATATGAAGAGTGGGAAAGCGCTTACAAACCCATTAAAGGGTAAAGAAAAGTGAGAGACGCCGCACACAGTGAAAACGGCTGCTGGTGCAGTATATAGAAAAAGCGATATAGCAAAATCAAAAATTGACACAAGCGAGCAAAAAGAAAAGAATTCAAAGAAAGGAAACGCAAGTAGAAGTCCACACGGAGACGAGCCTAAAACTAAATCCAAGAAAAAAGCAAATGACAAACAATCAGCAAATAGAGACTCAAACGCAATACCTGATTCACCAGCAAAATCGACGAATGCCGCAACGCTATTCCAAGATAGCGATTTCAACATCACTTCGAAGGATACGGAGATGAACGGGGGTTTCAATTTTTCAATAAAAAGGGCTAAACCAAGCAATGCGGGACCGGTGGTAGAAAACTCGACAAGTGTGGTACCTAAAGGAACCAAATAAAGTAACAAGAAACAAACGTGTCAGGAAGCAAGAAGGCAAAAAGCTGCAGCAACAGCTCTCGAGGCAAATCAACCCAACACAAAAGATAAAGGATTATCGTCATCCACTGCAGAGACAGTCACTCCCAGCACGTCTACGCCAAAGAAAACAAATGAGGACAGCAAAGTCATCACAAGAAACAGATCAGCAGAAAAGATATGAGAAACGTTTCAGAGCCGAGATTTAACTTCCAACGAATGGAACAAATTAGCGGACCAAGTATTAATGAGAGGGGTTCAGAAAGCAGCGGAGAACATTTTAAAATCTACAGATAGAGAGAGTGAATTCAACATCAACGCTCCCCCAGGGTTTTTAGATTAATCCGGTGACAGCGACGTTACAGTACGGCGAAGTGAACGGACCACCAAGAAAAAAAGACCAAGCAGGCATGGGAATCCATGTAAGCATTCAGTCAGGTTGGTCAGCTCTAATCAGGATTTGATAGATCTCAACAAAGCAGCTCTCGAGGCGTATCGAATAAAACTGGCAAATTTTCGATCAGACGTGAACACACCGGAGGAGACAAACTTGGGCCTACTTGAAAAACACTTGATCAGACGAACAATCGGCAGTGAAGCATTGGACATTTCGAAAAGTTGAAAGGCATCGTGGCGTGTTCCTCTAAATGTAGAAGACGATATTCCGGACAAATAAGAGAAAGGCTAGGAAAGACAGCCTAAAACAAATTGTTCTGCAAAACTCATTAAAACTGAGTATAAAACTCATATTTATTTATTAAATTTTATAAGTGTAATATATAAAATTTGTTTAACCCAAGGGGAGTGTGGTACAGCACTTACTGCAAGTGCAGTAGCCATTGTGATATTGCTGCACACTGACCTTGGGACTCAAAATGTTATTTGTAATTATGCTGTTATATTGTTATTAACTTAGTATCAAGGTCACTTGGTGTTGACCATCAAGTTGATTCAGTTTTTAGTCTAAGCTCTGCGTACTGAAGATACGTTCTTATGAGCTGGTTCGCAGAACCGAGAAAACAGAAAAGACAACTTAGCTTCAAAGATTAAATTAACGCTTTGAACTAAACAATTGTTTTCAAATTGAGTTACACAATTTCATCCCCTATCACAGGTCGGAACAATCTTTGGTAACTCAGTAACTGGCTATCCTTGCTTCTATTCGATTTTGTTTCGTGGAATTGATGTCTCCTTTGCCAAAACGCAGCACTGCTATCACTTCTGTTTAGAGCTCCGCAGTACATCGCATCACAGACTTCGGTCCATTTTTATCATGCAACCCAGTTCAGAATTATTTCTTGTCACTCTTTACTGACTCAAACCTTATCGCAGGCATGTTCAATTTTCCCGGAGTTTTATTCCAACTTTTCCTAAAATATGCTTTCTATCAAATATTTGTAGTTCCTTATATTTTCCCACATTTCCTCTCACCATTACTATGCAGATTGCATGACCTTCCAATGGTGCAGATTCCACGACCTAGCAGTTAATATTGCCCCTCCGATTTGTAGCAGAATTCGCTGTCTAAAACAACAAGGAAGCAGAATCCGCCACACCCATTTTTTTCTTTCAAAAAAATAAGAGTCATTTATCGGCATAATTAGATAAGTATTTAATTTTTCAGAGCCAGTCGACTAAGTTTGACGTTTTCCCATTTTAAATTACAATTTGACATTTTTCCCATTTTATTTATTTCCCAAAATCTTAAAATATCAAAACCCATGGAGCGGTGCTTCAAGCTAACTCCATTCAGAAGTTCATTGGACTAAATGTGCATGAACTCTATTCAAAGTTCATTGCACTAAATACGCATTATCTGTTAAATACCACCCCCCCCCCCCACAAATTGCTTAAATTCCAAACTATGTACCAGATATAGCTCAGAGGTGTGTTTGCGAACCTCAGTTTGTTCTTATCAGTTTTTTTCAGGTTAAGTGGCCATTTTCAGCGCGTAGGGATGGCTACTGCGCTTAATTTTTCTCCAATTGCAGCTAAAAAAGTTTATGTTTTTGGGTTCTGACTCACAGAAAAAAAATTGTCCGTACGCAAAGCGTCAAGTCGCACTATTTGCGATTTCAGAACTGATTTAATTATAAGATAATACATTCATACACAGAAGCGAAGCTGAGCTTCGCACCACTTGCGATACAAATGAAGAAAGCCGCTAAGTCAGAAAAAAATGAAAGTGTCGGCAAAAATAAATAGATCAAAAAGAATCAGGCTAGTTTAGGAACCAGAAGATGCCAGACGATATAATGTGAAATACGCATCGAGAGAAAACTTACCAAGCGGTTACAAAGCCGAACAAACTTCAGCGGAAACCATTTAAGTCGAAAAAAATCAACAAGCCTTAAAACATATAAAAAGTAATCTAGCTCCTCAAAACTTATACGCCCCCCCCCCCTTCTCCTGATAAACACACGCAAAAAAAAATAAATTACCATAGGAAACAATATGAAGCCAAAATGCCGATATAATAGGGCGAAATCTATGAAGCCGACAAAAATTCAGGAATAATAAAGGTTATTAAGTCCCCTCGCCCTCTAATCACAGACACGCACACGCAGACTTTTTTTCTCGTCAAAAGACGCAATTTAAGGCCATTAAGCAGATTTAGTGTAAGCCGAAACCTATTCAGCGGAAAAAAAGGAAAGGAAAAAAAACACAAAAAACGAAAAAATAACTCAATAAATTAAGACTTGTAAAAACTTATTAAAACCCCCTCACCCTCAAATTACACACACACGCAATTTTTTCGCTTTTCAAAAGACGCACTATGAGTTTCGATTTTTGTCATGAAAACTTTGAACCATTGTTTCTTTTAAGATTTTTAGCATTTGGTGCAATCCAGAGGTGAGCAAAAATATTAGATGTCCCTTAGAGCCAGTCGACTAAGTTTGACGTTTTCCCATTTTAAATTACAATTTGACATTTTTCCTATTTTATTTATTTCCCAAAATCTTAAAATATCAAAACCCATGGAGCGGTGCTTCAAGCTAACTCCATTCAGAAGTTCATTGGACTAAATGTGCATGAACTCTATTCAAAGTTCATTGCACTAAATACGCATTATCTGTTAAATACCACCCCCCCCACAAATTGCATAAATTCAAAACTGTGTACCAGATATAGCTCAGAGGTGTGTTTGCGAACCTCAGTTTGTTCTTATCAGTTTTTTTCAGGTTAAGTGGCCATTTTCAGCGCCTAGGGATGGCTACTGCGCTTAATTTTTCTCCAATTGCAGCTAAAAAAGTTTATGTTTTTGGGTTCTGACTCACAGAAAAAAAATTGTCCGTACGCAAAGCGTCAAGTCGCACTATTTGCGATTTCAGAACTGATTTAATTATAAGATAATACATTCATACACAGAAGCGAAGCTGAGCTTCGCACCACTTGCGATACAAATGAAGAAAGCCGCTAAGTCAGAAAAAAATGAGAGTGTCGGCAAAAATAAATAGATCAAAAAGAATCAGGCTAGTTTAGGAACCAGAAGATGCCAGACAATATAATGTGAAATACGCATCGAGAGAAAACTTACCAAGCGGTTACAAAGCCGAACAAACTTCAGCGGAAACCATTTAAGTCGAAAAAAATCAACAAGCCTTAAAACTTATAAAAAGTAATCTAGCTCCTCAAAACTTATACGCCCCCCCTTCTCCTGATAAACACACGCAAAAAAAAATAAATTACCATAGGAAACAATATGAAGCCAAAATGCCGATATAATAGGGCGAAATCTATGAAGCCGACAAAAATTCAGGAATAATAAAGGTTATTAAGTCCGCTCGCCCTCTAATCACAGACACGCACACGCAGACTTTTTTTCTCGTCGAAAGACGCAATTTAAGGCCATTAAGCAGATTTAGTGTAAGCCGAAACCTATTCAGCGGAAAAAAAGGAAAGGAAAAAAAACACAAAAAACGAAAAAAGAACTCAATTAATTAAGACTTGTAAAAAGTTATTAAAACCACCTCACCCTCAAATTACACACACACGCAATTTTTTCGCTTTTCAAAAGACGCACTATGAGTTTCGATTTTTGTCATGAAAACTTTGAACCATTGTTTCTTTTAAGATTTTTAGCATTTGGTGCAATCCAGAGGTGAGCAAAAATATTAGATTTCCCTTAGAGCCAGTCGACTAAGTTTGACGTTTTCCCATTTTAAATTACAATTTGACATTTTTCCCATTTTATTTATTTCCCAAAATCTTAAAATATCAAAACCCATGGAGCGGTGCTTCAAGCTAACTCCATTCAGAAGTTCATTGGACTAAATGTGCATGAACTCTATTCAAAGTTCATTGCACTAAATACGCATTATCTGTTAAATACCACCCCCCCCCCACAAATTGCATAAATTCAAAACTGTGTACCAGATATAGCTCAGAGGTGTGTTTGCGAACCTCAGTTTGTTCTTATCAGTTTTTTTCAGGTTAAGTGGCCATTTTCAGCGCCTAGGGATGGCTACTGCGCTTAATTTTTCTCCAATTGCAGCTAAAAAAGTTTATGTTTTTGGGTTCTGACTCACAGAAAAAAAATTGTCCGTACGCAAAGCGTCAAGTCGCACTATTTGCGATTTCAGAACTGATTTAATTATAAGATAATACATTCATACACAGAAGCGAAGCTGAGCTTCGCACCACTTGCGATACAAATGAAGAAAGCCGCTAAGTCAGAAAAAAATGAAAGTGTCGGCAAAAATAAATAGATCAAAATGAATCAGGCTAGTTTAGGAACCAGAAGATGCCAGACAATATAATGTGAAATACGCATCGAGAGAAAACTTACCAAGCGGTTACAAAGCCGAACAAACTTCAGCAGAAACCATTTAAGCCGAAAAAAATCAACAAGCCTTAAAACTTATAAAAAGTAATCTAGCTCCTCAAAACTTATACGCCCCCCCCTCCTCCTGATAAACACACGCAAAAAAATAAATTACCATAGGAAACAATATGAAGCCAAAATGCCGATATAATAGGGCGAAATCTATGAAGCCGACAAAAATTCAGGAATAATAAAGGTTATTAAGTCCCCTCGCCCTCTAATCACAGACACGCACACGCAGACTTTTTTCTCGTCAAAAGACGCAATTTAAGGCCATTAAGCAGATTTAGTGTAAGCCGAAACCTATTCAGCGGAAAAAAAGGAAAGGAAAAAAAAACACAAAAACCGAAAAAATAACTCAATAAATTAAGACTTGTAAAAAGTTATTAAAACCCCCTCACCCTCAAATTACACACACACACGCAATTTTTTCGCTTTTCAAAAGACGCACTATGAGTTTCGATTTTTGTCATGAAAACTTTGAACCATTGTTTCTTTTAAAATTTTTAGCATTTGGTGCAATCCAGAGGTGAGAAAAATATTAGATTCCCCTTAGGAAAATTCACAATTAGTTCACTAGGCCGATAAAATATAAGCTGAAATCATTCGGAGCAGAATAATTTTTAAAGCAAAAAAAAACAAAAATACGAGTTCAAGGCTAGTAAAATTACTATTAGCAGAAATAAATCAGATTTCTTAACGCAACTAGTGTTTATTGCAAACAGCGAAAAAATTCTACCAAGTGGCAACTAAACGGCCAACACAGACAAATAATCAGCCGACATTTTTTTGAAACGGATTGTTGCCTGTTAAAAACAAACAGGTTATTTCAGATTCGAACCCAGTACCTTTGCCGACTCAGACGTATTTGTAACCTCCAGACCAAGACTGCCCGGAAAGGTAAAAATTTGATGAAAATTATGAACTGAGCTCAAAATTATCATTTCTAATTCTGATCATTCTTTAAACAAATTATTTACGGGAAAAAAGTCTAGTACCCGAATGCAATACCCTTTCTTATCACAAGGGCGCAAGAGTAATTATTATGAATTTCTATATACATGACTTCGTATCGAAAGTGAAATTTAAAAAATTTTCTATAAAAAACGCGAGACAGGCATTGATTTTCACAATTCTTAACACTTAGACAATCCCATTTTTTCGCATTCTTTTTGACGAAAAACCGCTCGTTTAAGCCAATAGTTTCGACCTTAAGTACAATTCGCAAAAGTAAATAATGTTTACCTAGGATTTAGTTTATAAGAAGGCGACAACTTTCTTCAAGTTACGAAAATTATAATATCCCATCGTCAGAGAACACCAAAACGCCGGCAAGCAGTCTATCGAAGGGTATAAACTATTGGTTTTAACCAAAATATATATATATATATATATATATATATATATATATATATATATATATATATATATATATAATATATGTTTTCATAATATTATGAAAAAAACTTGTTGAACGTGCGCCCTAAGAATCTACAAAAACCAACTATATACTATATTCAATGCAACCGTAAGACTAGACTGAGGGCATATTTTTTGGTTTTTCATTTTTCGTTTTTTTTTTTATAAATTGGTTGATTGATTAAGTTATTATTTGGTTTTTTAACGAACATGGTCATACTGTGAATCACAGTCTTGTGTTTTTACCTCTAGAAAAAATACGCTGAAAAGGACGACATCATAAAACTTTCCATACTTTTTCAAAAAAGTTTTGAGCTGGAAAGTTTTTTGAATTAAATTCATCAATTAAAATGATTATTCTTTCTCATTAGCCCGCACATATATCATTTTCATCGGCTAATCAATCATGTACCTAGTAACTGCCATTCAACATGTATTTCAAAACAAAAATTTATTAAATGCCAATCAATTTTGTTTGAAAAATCTACAGTTTACTGAGAGGTGTTGAGAAAATAATTCGAACTTCAAATCGCGGAAGCTTAACTTTTATTTAAAAAAGCCAGATTTGCATACCACGGGATTACATAGACAGCACTACACCGTAAAGTATTACCTTACAATTTTGAAATTTTTTATCTAAGTTATTTCTAAAACTTTTTAAAACATTAACAGCCGCTGAGTTGGAAAAGAGTAATGAACGCAAGGAAACTGAAAAATAAACCGACTTGTTTTTTTTTAAAATCTTCAAATTATGAATTTCGAAGAAAAAAATAGATGGCCTTAAAGCTCTTTGAAATTGTAGAACATTTTACAATGGACACCTTTTTGTTAAAATTAACCCAATTTCAGAAAACTGGATCATTAGGTAAAACTTTTATTTCGCTGGGAAATCTGCTTTTTAATTTCCATTTTCTAAATTAGAAAGTCGACCACGTCTTTTGTGACCTTTACAATTTTGCTGTTGGAAAATGGAGTTGGCCTTCCTTTTAACAAATCACGTCAAAAATCACTTTAAAAAACCAAAATTGAGCGTGAACAAATTTTCAGACTTTTTCCGGAAAAAAATCAGCAAGACCTGTATAAGAGTACTCACTACATTCTTTACTCTTAATAAAAACAACATATCGGAAGTTAAAGGGCTTTGAGAGGCCATATTTGGAGGCCAGTCTCGCAACGCCTGTGTTTTTCCTGACCGCTACCCTCAATAGAGTTGAGAACTTTATTATTTTTAATATCAACGAACTTGAAAACTTTTATAAAAGTTTCAAGCGATATCTCGAAATTTAAGAGGATTTCAGCAGTAATAATTAGAGGCCAAATTTACAGCACATGGGAGTACCTTTATATCAACTCAATAGAGGTGCAAGAATTTCGAAATTCTAAAAAATTATTTTAAAAAATCTTATCTTGGACACTGAAAGTATCGGGGTACTATAATTTGGGGGCCAGATTTGTAAACTATGGTTGTACCATGACAGAACCCCAACATTGAGCTGAGAACTTCGATAAGTTTTCGTTGCGAAAAAAGAAACATTGTATAGTTAAAACAGATGAATGATAAAAACAGTATTTTTTCTTTTGTTCTATTGTACGATTTTAAGTACGTTTTGAACTCCATGGAATTTCACAGAAGTACTTCGATCGTATGTAATATTTTAAGTTTCTGAATGCAGTTTCTCTGCCTTACGTATTTTCGGACCACAAAACGTAAGGACGAATAAAAACTTATTGGTTTTTTCAGGAGCGAAAAACGGCTGAGCACGAATAAAGAACACTGTGGTGTGAACAACAAATGATTTAACAATCAATTCTTTCGTATTAAACACAAAATCACATAAATGAAAACAAAAGCAAAAATAGTTAAACAGAAATATGACGCATTCAGCAAGGTTTGCACCATTACTTCAAATGATTGCTAACAAATCTCACACATGGAGGTAATAATAAAAAATCTTGCTATTTTCAAAACATCAACAAAGTTTGCATACTTCTTAACAAAACTGGCCATTTAATATCTGCAATTTTTAACAAAATCTTCCATTATCAAGTTTTCAGCTAGAAAAGTTCAGTTATCGGCAAGGTTAATGTGGCACACTCTTTATCCTAGTTTTTAGGACCCCTTAGCTGCATTGGGCGAAGGAGATGTCTGAGACCATAGCTGAACACGCCCTGGGGAAGAAGAACGGGCAGAATTAGCCCACGGAGACGCACCCAAGTTTACACTATCATCCAAGGAGTTCAAAGCAGACCTATTCAGGCTACTCATTTGTCTCAGCCGAGAAAACTGACGAGGAAAAGGTGTCGCACCTGGCGACCCCGATCGGTTCATGAAGCTAGGCGCGTCTCCAGCTCCGCCACCCGCGTTCGGATAGAAAGAATTGTCATTCAACCTCACTCGTCTCGGAGAGTTTGCGAGACCTTCATTTAAAGAGATGTCCATCAACTGATTCTGTTGCTTGTACAGCATCATAATATAGTATCCAAAAACTAAACACACCACTGTAAGAGTCACTGGTATGTAGAAAACGAAGTTTTCGTTCAAATAATGCAGAGCAGATTTTTTCGAACCGATGATAGAATCGGTCGAAAATGGGGCTAGCTGAATGTAAACATTGATGATTTCGGATTTTCCAGACAAGCCGCAACGTACTTCGATTGCAAGATTTTCAGTTCCACTTGACCTGCTAAAAGCATGAGGTAGAAGCTCAACTGTTATTTTTAGATTTTCGCCCTGGAAAAGCTTCTCAACTGTAAAGAGACTCTGCGTTTTGGCTATAATTTCTAGTTTGTTCACAACGTCAACTGTTGATTTCACAAACACTTCGGCCGATGGGTAATGGTTGCTCAAAATGATCGAGTTTGTGCTAACGTGAAATAACGGTGCATATTTCAATTTCACTATGGGACTTGAAACTGCTAGTCGGTTTACACTAGGTAGAACCGTTGCCTGAAGGTTAACTGACGATGCTAATGAGGCCAACGCCTGACGTTGTTCTGGCTTTGTTGGTTTAACTCGAAGCTCACATGATATCCCGTGATCACTTTCAAAAATTGGTTTGGCGCTTAGTTGGGGATTAAGATGAGCAGTATCGGAATCAAACCAAGCTGTACATTTGAGCCAACTCAAATCAGGGCTGTACGAATTCATCTGTGCTTTATTCTCGCAATAAACAATTTTGTTCAAATTCAAGTAGAAACCATCCTCAGATGGGAAAACTGCGTCTAATTTTCCTCGCGGCTTCAACTCAAGTTGCTCTGAATTTGATACTTGAACTCTCTTAAACGTTTTCTGGGACCCAATCGCCAGCTTTAATTCAGACTGACCGGATCCAACTGCGATCGCCATTCCCGATTCAGAGGTCACTTTCAAAATATCTAAATCACCAGACCACGTCGCAGAGGATTGCCCACTGAAAGGCGACGAGAGGCAAACAACGTCACCGACCTGCAAGCCACGAGAAAACTGAGAATCGTCGATGACATTGTCGACATTAAGCGCTAAGTAGTCTGAGACTACAGTTCCAAAAACATCGTTCGTTGCAGTCCAAACTTTCAGTGCAGATATACCTCGATCCGAGTTTCTGAACATCAAAGAATGATTCACGCTTCCCGGGTTGATTTGACCTATATCATTTCTGTTTACCTCGTAGTTCATCTTCGCGTTAACGGCATTGAAGGCGTGACCTCTATCGTCGTGAAACGTCACCAGAAGATTTGTCGAAGTTCCCTGCGGTATGACTGTCAACTTGCAATGAGCTTCTATTTCCGGGAAAATGGGATCTGTTTGGATCCTCACAAAAGCTATATGCTTCACTGATACTATCAATGAGTAAGTTTGATTTACTCCATTTCGAGCAGTTGTTCTGACCATCAAAACAGACGTTCCTTCGTTTTCTCCGGATGATATTAGACCTCTGTGATCGATTGAGACTAACTCTGGTTCGCTGTGATGCACCATGTCAAAGTTTGCGTAGTTCTGATTCGTTCTCACGTACATTGAAGACTTGGGCGTCATTATCAATTTATTCTCATACCTGTGCCTGGGCTCATGTAACTCTAGCCTATGGTATATCTCAACATTCGCTTCTGCACTCAACTGTTTCTGACCCCCAGCAATTAAAGCTTTCGATACCCATTGATTATCCTTTTGAGTGACAGTCACTTTGATCACCGCATTTCCTGGATTCTTTCCGAGAATCCGGATTGCAAAATTGGCTTCAAGTCCATTCACGATGCCCGAAAACTCATGCTGAGGAATCATTTCAATTACATCGCTATTCGCCACAGACCATTCAAAGTTCAATCCCAAGTTCATGGTCAGGGGAGTTAATTTTCCATTGTTACCCGTCACGTATATTGGAACAATAGACTCAGTTGGAAAATGCGAGAGGGCAACATGTAACTCAATGCTTGTCAATTCGACTACATGAAATTGAACTGTAGCTTTTGAAAGAATGAAAAAATCATTGTTGTCTATGATTTCGACATTTACCACACACGAACCAACTTGCGTTGCTTCAAACAGACCTAAAGCTAAAACCGTGCCAACATTTTTATCGTCCAACTTGTACTTCAGAGCGGGCAGAGGTTGAGGTCCGCCCGTTGTTTTGATCTGGTAAAATTGTCCAGGAAGCATGTACACAATACTTGGGGAAACAGCTAACGGACTAAACACTTGAATTTCATGTTGATGACTTGAAATCTGCCCCGAACTCAGAGTCGCTGTAAAGTGCAGCTGCATTGTTCCTACCTTTCGAGCAAACATTTTGTAGAACTTCGAAAATTGATTCTGGGTGTCTTTGACTTCTTCTGGTTTGAAATTAATGACGTCATTCGACGTAATCAAAGTCAAGTTTATCACGGGGAACATTTTAGCTTCAATATTCCACCCGTTACTATCCATGACTTGCACTTCCAAAAGGTCGCTTGAGTTCAACTGCATCAAACGCTTGCTCTTTACATTTATAGTCCCAATACTCGAAATAATTACTTCAAACTGAAGATGATTCAAAGAAGGAAAGCACATGTCTCGTACCGTAATTAGTTCTCGTCCGTCTGTAACTGGTGTTACAGTCAGAAGACTGCTCTTGGAATCAAAGCTGACCTCAGTTATAACACTCGGGTTAGATTTTGAAGACAATGTGAAGAAACCTGATCCTCCTATTACCGCTATAGTTTTAGAGTTTGACGGATGATTGAATATAGAAAGCTCTGCAGCCTCGACTTTAGGCGCTGTTTTCGCAGATATTTTCAGAGAAGTTGATACTGCCTCGTACGTTTCACGAAAATAAAAACTTTTCTTGTAGCCGGATAGCTGAATTTCAAGTACGCAGTCATGTGAATCTTCAAAGAGAGCGTCCATCAATGGAAACTTGTCAAGATGGATCTTCCCCTTATCAGAGCAGCCCGAAATGGTAAAATGCAGCGATGAAAAGTTTGTGAAGGTCAAACCAGAAGACTCTTTTGCCACAACCAAAAGCTTTTGATCGTCGCCAACAAGCACCGGAAGATTTTCCGTGTGCAGATTGCGATACGGCGGACAGTCTGGAACTTCTGGAATCGGAACGATTCTCAGTGAAGTAGGCGGACTACATTTGAAAGCAATTGAAACCGAGCTCTGTCGTGGATGCCTATTGTTCGCTGTCACTTTATTCCCGCTAGTTACTATGAACTGACTTTCTCCCAGTGCGTTACAAACTATTGAAAATACGTTATTTCCGGTCATGGAACTTCCTTGCGGTAATTGTTTGATGAATTTGGTCTCGGAAATTTCAACAGTACGGTAGAATTTTGATGGATCGAGTTCCCAGGGAAGCAAACCACCTCGAGTGACCAATTTGACCGAAGAACCCAATGACAAAACAATTGTCTCTGAATGGTCTCTAATTTGCAATGCGTGGAACCCTCCCAGTGTGGTTTGGTTTTCAACATTTTGAAGTTTAACAGTTACTCTCGTAAAACCAGGTCCGGTTGTATTGAACCAAAGCAAAGCGCATCCCTCATTGTATGGTTGGTCCTGCAATTCAACTGAAGCCAAAAACTCGAAAACACCTGGATTTGAGAACTCAACTCTGAATGGTAAGCCTGCACAATCTGCGACTTCAAACAACTCATCTGGTTTAAGGATGTCTTTCGCCACAAACACTCGAATTGGGACCAACAAGTCCGAGTTCACTTGGCCTTCAACATAGTAAGGCGAGAGTACAATTTTTACAGGTGGTCCTACAAGTATCTTCGAAGTGTCGTAGTGATGTGACATTTGCCTATCAGTGACTGTGATCAGGGACAATCCGGGTGTACCTGCTGTTTCGATGACTCCATCTTTAGATACTGTCACGACACGGATGTTCTCGGATTCCCATTTGTACACTCCAGAACCTCCGGTTGCAACTAAATGGTGTGAGTGGCTGAAAAATAAACAATTCTTGTTAAGATAGGAGTCAGTTTTTGGTGTCTCTGAGAACAGAAGCAATATCATGTAGCAACAAAATAATTCCTACTATTTAAAAGACAACTAGTTGGCAAATTTAAATTTCATAGAATCATTTGACCATTTAGATAAAATTGAAAAGCATATGTAACACAGTACTTCGCAAACGCAGAAAAAAAACGGGAAAAAGAAACTCTCAAAAAGCAAAAAGTGAAATAATGAAAGAATCGGCAGAATAAGCTTTGAAAAATTGATATTTGCCTTCAAAAATTGACGTTTGCCATATGCCGAAAACGAAGCGCCGACCTGGATATTGCGAGTCTCACATGATCTCATCTGCGCTATGATCGCTAGCCGACAATAAAACCGATGAACAGAGGCTTTCAAATTGCAAACTCTAAGCATCAAAAATGCCACTGAATTAGCACATGTTATTTCTCCCAAACTAACATACCCAACAGAAAAAACTTCAACTTTCGAATTTCAAAGAAAAAAAAAGATGGCGTTAACGCTCTTTGAACTTCTATATCAATTTATGATCGACACTTTTTTGGTAAAATTAAATCAACTTGTGACCTTTACAAATTCTTTACAAACTGTACCCACGTTTTTTGTGATATTAACAACTTTGCTGTTCGATAGTTGATTTTGCCTTCCATTTAGCAAGGAAGGCAAAATCAAAAATGTGTCTCCCGCTTTGCACGAGTTAAGAGTCAAACCGCGGCTTTGCTCGCGATCAAATAATAACAGAACGTCAGTTGCTTAATCTAGTCTGACACTAAGCACGAGATCTAAGACTAATCGAGAGATCTTGCTGAAAAACACAAAACTGATAGACAAATATAAACGAACTTTTTTCAAATATTTCAAAACATTCAATATTTTTTGTACGAAAACAATCACTTCTCAGAAACTAGGAACATAGCCAATCGAAGATTGGAAAAGTAATGAACGGAAGTAAACATGATAAATTTTCTCAAACTATCAACTTTCGAATTTCAAAGAAAAAATAGATGCCCTTTAAGCTCTTTGAATTTCTAGAACAAATTATGATAGGCGTTCATGGAAATTTTACATCAATTGTCCGTAACATGAATAAAAAGGCGTACTTAGAACAAAATTTTCAACATTGTTTTATTTCAATTTCAAAAAGTCATCACAGACTTCATTAAAATGTCAAGTGAAACGCCAATTACATAATGTATTCCCCACCTGTTTTCGTGATTGGGCAGCCACACGAATCCGAGCCTCTTCGGTACCACAGACACTGGCTCGATAATTTTGAAGCTCTGCGTCTTCTGAACTTGATACTTCTCAGACAATTGAACAACTTCATCTTTGTACCCCATAACTGACTTCAGCTGCGAAACGAACTTGGACTGTCCCACTTTCCGAGGTGTCACTCTTAAATAGCTTCCATTCTTCGAAATATATTCAAGTTTCACGAAGTCATCCTCATGAGTCGTTTCCGCAATAAGTGACTCAGCATGAATCAAATTGTCACTTCGATCATAAAAGTGCACCTCAATTTCGTACTGCAGACCAACTTCTAGAAGCCAGTCATGTTCGGGTTCACTTGAAAAGATTGCATAATACGGCTCAGTGACTAGTACGTCAACACACGGACCAGAATCGTCGTTTGGAATAGTGCTTGCAATACATACTGCAGTCTCGCCGAGCGTCAAGCCTTTCATACTGGAGCTACCGTCATACAGGTGCAGATGTTCGTCTGAGTTCAATGCAAGCCAGTAGGTATCGGTTGGTAGGTTCAGTTTAGATCTCCTATTGAAATTCATGTTGAAACACTCAATGTCGAGCAATTGGTCAACTATTATCGCAACAAACCCCGATGGTTTCAGCATCAAAAAATCCTTCACAATCACACGCACTCTATCAGATGCGACCTCTGAGTATACCGGACTGGAGATTTTGGTTTCAATGAAAGCGACGCCAATTTTTAGTCCGGATATGACAACAGAGCTCCCTCGCTTTCCAGATTTCTCTAATTCCGCAATTGCAGCTGGAGGCTCGTTGGACACCTCAGACCATTTTAGAATCCTCATTACATTCGATCCTGTGTGTTCCGGGTACAGACTTGATTCATCAGGTAGAACTTTCCACACGAATGGAATCCCTTCAATTGTCGTGAAAAGATTTCCATTCTCGTCAAAAGCGTGAACAGAAAACACTGTGAAAGGAAATCCGATGTAGAGTATCTTGGTTGTCGTCACAATGCTAATCCTTTTGATCAAATTCACCTCAACGTCTGATACCAACGGTGGGCCTCCATGCTTAACATCAGCTTGAACCACTGAAAAAATACGATGAGGTTCTTTCTGTGTTGCGCATAGTGTCACTTCATTCACACAACTCGAATCTTTCCCATTTTCTGCTTCAATACCTTGAATCAATTTCACCGCATTTGGACGAGAAGACGACCTGAAAACACGTTGATCACTTATTTTTCTACTTTTCTGCAACTGACTTCAACACGCATAAAACTGGATCTAATTCGCACACAAACGCCGACGCTCTTAGTTATAACTCTTCGACTGAATTGTTTTAAGATTACGAAAAAGCTAAGGATAGTCTGAAACAAACTTCACATGTATATTATCTCATAGCAAGAAACTCAATTCGAATTAAAATGATGGTTTGCGGTTTGAATGTTGATTTTATTTCGAGATCAAATCAAATTCAATCGCCAATTGGAAGGCAAATTTTGCTCTTGAGAAGCAAAACAGCGTAAAAAAGGGCGCGAAAAAACGCAAGAACTTAAGTTTCAAAATTGGTTTTCTTTTTCGTTTTCCGAGCGGAAAAATTTCATAACGAAATTTCATGTTTTGTATTGAAGTTGGCAATCGCTTCAAAAATGATCCTAAAAATGTCAACAGTTGAAAGAGTTTACAAACAGTTAGAACCATAATAAGCTGCAATAAACCTCAGGAAAAGCAATGACATCTCTAGAGCCAGGTCCATTGGAATTGATAGATCTTTTTAGTCATAATCCAAGGATTAAGAGATTAGACTGCAACTATCAGCTCTGGCTAGGACGAATGTAGTATTAAGCTAGCGAATTGCAAGCTAGTGAAAAGAAAAAGAGACAGAAATGACATCGGAAACAAAATTTGAGGAAAACTGAAAATAAATCTGAAAAACCGTTGAAAAACGTAATTACTAGTATTTAATAAAAATTTTAGTATTTACCAAACAGTGCCTAATCCGACAACCAGTAAGTACACGCCCATTGAGCCGAAAACAAAAAAAGTGCCATAAAAGATGGCAAAAAATTTTGAGCTATTAAGTTTTACAACTTGCAACACAACTTACCTTATTCAAAAAACAAAACAATTTCTGCCTTTGAGGTAACTAAGCCAATAACACAAAAGCCGAAACAATTTAGGCCGCATAAATTTTATTAAAAAAAGCGAAAAATGAAAATCAAGAAAAATTACCAATGGTCCAATTAATTGATTGACAGGCGTTCACCAATTATTTAATTGATTGGTGAATGATCAATTAATTGGCAATCATTCGAGTCAATGAAATGGAGCGGAATTAATCCCACTTTTCAACAAATAATCGATGCAGAATAGCAGCAACAAATATGACGCAATTCTCTGCATTTTTGGACGTCGAGTTAGTTGCCAGAATCACCGGATGTTTTTGTTCTGTTTGACAGACATTTTTTAGCGATTTACAGTAATTTAACTAAAAAAAAAAAAATATATATATATATATATAGTTTGTGTTCGTAAAAAGGAATGAATTCTTGTTTTACCATTTTTTTCTTTCTTCCAAGATAATTGCCAATTAAATGCAATTAATTGTATAAATTGATTTCTAGGTGCCCAATTACCATTAATTGATTGGTACACCAATTAATTGATTGGTCTTGCTCCAATTAATTTTTCGGAACCCCTGACCCCAGGTCCATTATTTTTACAAATAACAGGAGTAAATCAAAAACATTTGCTCCTACGATGAAAATAAGTGACAGCATAAAAAATTCCTCGAGGCAACTCAGCCGACAAAACTTAAGCAGACAAACGAAAGTCCGACTGTCAATTTCATTCACCAAAAAAAAAATTTCTGGCCGCGACTCGAACCCCAGACCTTAGGGTACACCGGCAACCTCGTTACCAAGTTGGAAACAGTCTCGAGTTAGATGAGCTTCACTAATAAAGCAATTTCACATTTTCTTACAGATTTGTAAGAAAAGTTGTTTACGGGAAAAAAGTACAGTTCCCGATTACCAGACACTTTCTCTCGCAAATGTAAAGAGACTTTGATGAACTTATTGCTTTTTACTCATAGATCCAAAGAAGCTATATATTTTATTAGAAATTTACTCTACAACGCTTCGAAATATCTGCTTATTCAAAAATGAATGAGTATAAGTCAAAGCGAAAAGAAACTGAAAACAAGCGGAGTTTTAATTTTAAAAAGCATAGATCATCCATACTATAAATTACAGCGTGTTTCAGAATGCCATGTTTAAGAAATTTATGCTGTGGTCAAGTTTATAAAGTAAGAATGCATGCTTCGGCTAATGAGTGTATGGAAATTAGTCAAAATGTTTTGCTATTTTTAATATACAAATGTTTGGCTTATCTCATCCGTTTGATGCAGTTAAGGGTGCTTGGCTTTATCAAACGGATGAGCTGGAATATACATTAATAACTGCTCATTTGAAAACACTCGTTAGCTGAACCATGAAATCTCTCACCTTATACATTAACCAGAAAAACATTTTGAAACAGGGCGAGAAACATCAGACATGCTTTGAATTTTAGTATGGATGATACATGCATTTTAATTTATAGTGGATTCTTTTTGCTGTTGACTTATATTCACTTCAAATATGAAACAAAGCAAATATTTTAAGCATTTTCAATGTAAATTTCGATGAGTTAAATCAAATCTTTTAGCGCATCTACAAGTAAAAACACAACACATTCCGACTTTTCGCAGACTCAATTTTACATCACTGTCTAAAGTATAACTGATAGATGTAGTCAAAAAGCATTAAAACACCCTTCGGACTGTGAGATTTCTTGCGCTGCCTACAATTATCATATATATATATATAGTTTGTGTTCGTAAAAAGGAATGAATTCTTGTTTTACCATTTTTTTCTTTCTTCCAAGATAATTGCCAATTAAATGCAATTAATTGTATAAATTGATTTCTAGGTGCCCAATTACCATTAATTGATTGGTACACCAATTAATTGATTGGTCTTGCTCCAATTAATTTTTCGGAACCCCTGACCCCAGGTCCATTATTTTTACAAATAACAGGAGTAAATCAAAAACATTTGCTCCTACGATGAAAATAAGTGACAGCATAAAAAATTCCTCGAGGCAACTCAGCCGACAAAACTTAAGCAGACAAACGAAAGTCCGACTGTCAATTTCATTCACCAGAAAAAAAATTTCTGGCCGCGACTCGAACCCCAGACCTTAGGGTACACCGGCAACCTCGTTACCAAGTTGGAAACAGTCTCGAGTTAGATGAGCTTCACTAATAAAGCAATTTCACATTTTCTTACAGATTTGTAAGAAAAGTTGTTTACGGGAAAAAAGTACAGTTCCCGATTACCAGACACTTTCTCTCGCAAATGTAAAGAGACTTTGATGAACTTATTGCTTTTTACTCATAGATCCAAAGAAGCTATATATTTTATTAGAAATTTACTCTACAACGCTTCGAAATATCTGCTTATTCAAAAATGAATGAGTATAAGTCAAAGCGAAAAGAAACTGAAAACAAGCGGAGTTTTAATTTTAAAAAGCATAGATCATCCATACTATAAATTACAGCGTGTTTCAGAATGCCATGTTTAAGAAATTTATGCTGTGGTCAAGTTTATAAAGTAAGAATGCATGCTTCGGCTAATGAGTGTATGGAAATTAGTCAAAATGTTTTGCTATTTTTAATATACAAATGTTTGGCTTATCTCATCCGTTTGATGCAGTTAAGGGTGCTTGGCTTTATCAAACGGATGAGCTGGAATATACATTAATAACTGCTCATTTGAAAACACTCGTTAGCTGAACCATGAAATCTCTCACCTTATACGATTAACCAGAAAAACATTTTGAAACAGGGCGAGAAACATCAGACATGCTTTGAATTTTAGTATGGATGATACAAGCCTTTTAATTTATAGTGGATTCTTTTTGCTGTTGACTTATATTCACTTCAAATATGAAAGCAAATATTTTAAGCATTTTCAATGTAAATTTCGATGAGTTAAATCAAATCTTTTAGCGCATCTATAAGTAAAAACACAACACATTCCGACTTTTCGCAGACTCAATTTTACATCACTGTCTAAAGTATAACTGATAAATGTAGTCAAAAAGCATTAAAACACCCTTCGGACTGTGAGATTTCTTGCGCTGCCTACAATTATCAAGCGGGATTAAAAACTATCCCGGCATCAATAAAACGAAAAATCTATGCCACTTGTGTTCAAAGTGTGCTTCTCTACGGTAGTGAGTCATGGCCTATAAAAAAAGTCTGACCTATGCTTTCTTGACACCTTTGAAACTCGATGCGCAAAAAAGTTTGTACCAAATGCATACAAACTGTCTAGACCAAACATACGCGAAAGAGCCCTCCTCGGCAATTCCATCAGCCAAAAGAAGACGCCTGAAATGTCTTGGTCATGTACTGAGAATGCACCAAGATGAAATTCCAAACGCAGCCCTAGAGTTTGAGAAAGCTGAAAACTGGAATTATCCACGAGGTGGCAGTAAGTTTACTTGGAGACAACTCGTGCAGAAAGATGTCCAGCCCTTCGCAAAACCCCTAAAAATCTCTCAGAATAAATGGGAAGAGTCCTGGTTCGACAGGACAAAAGAAATAGCTGTCAACCAACTGCAATGGAATGCCTTGGTTCGAGATGCTCATGTGGCGGGCAATGGGCAGTAGCTACCTAGAAAGCCCTATGATGATGAATTATCAAGGGAATCGATCAACTCCAATGAAACCGGCTCCTGAGGTGCCGATGCTTTTCCGGAGGTATATTAGAACTTGATTTTGTTCAAATTATTTGTAAACTATTTTTAGACAATTTTTGGGTCCTTTTTAAATGGTTTCGTATGATATGAATGAAATTTCGACATCAAATTAGTCCGGCAGGAAAACTAAAAGTTACACCCAATTTCAAAAATAAAATTATTTACAATTTTCGTTACATTTGAGCTTCGGCTACTCGAGACCAGAACTTGCCTTCTTTTTAGAAATATATTTTGAGAGTGAACAAGTTGAAGTTTTTCGTTCAAAAATCAGCATCATTGATACAAGTATCTTCACTACATTCCTTGTATATACAGTTTATAAATGATATCACCTAAAGTTTTTTGAATTCCACGTACAAAAATTCCAAACAATTGTCTCAAATGAAGTCAATATCCAAAACAAAGCACACGAGCATAAAACAGAAGAGAATCGGAGCTTCAAAGTCATTGTAAAATATCACAGACAGAACACAAGCAAGCCGGCAGAAAAATTAGACGAAAGCAAAAACATCGAAAAAAATATCGAGAACTGGGATGGGACTACACAAAATTTCATTTGTACAGAAGTACATTTAGAGGACAAACATTTCGAGAATAACGAGAGCCAGCAGAAGATCAAATTGAAATCAAACTTACAAACCTTGCCGACAAAACTTGGATACATGCCCGTTGAGCCAAAAAAAAATTAAGCCACTTAAATTTTAGAGCGAATTAAAGTTTCGGAAGTTTTCAACGTTCGCATACGTCTTAACCCCAAGTTAAACAGGAATTGAAAAATTTTATTGCCCTTAAGACCACTCAACATGAGGCGCATAAACCAATATAAGTTTATCCGAAACCTTTGAGCCAAAAATTTGAGCGAAAAAAAAATCAAATCAAAAAGAACGTGGATGTCCGTAAACTAATTAATCATTGTTTTAGATAGTGCACTGTTTGATACACAGACTTCAAGTTATCAACATCAGTGCATATATATGTTGCCCGCTTATACAGTACTGATTTAAATTAACCGGACAAAACGAATAAATTTTGAAATTTCAAACGCGTTTTTCTCAAATTGGGTTAAGATTAGACAAAAAATGAAGAGAACAAAAGTTGCTTAGAAATTCATCAAAATTATTAGTGCAATTTTTCTCCAAAAATCTCAACCAAAATTTAGCCCCAAAAATGGCTCATTTTGGCTTTTTTCAATTGATCAAAAAATACGCTGACACTACTTTGTTAATTGATGGGAAATATATATCACAATAAGCCTCTTAACCAGCCCAACAAAGTTCTAGAAGGGTTAAATCTCCATAAACCTGTATATGAGAAAATATTATTGCTTGATAGTCAAGAAAGGTGATTTTTACTACATAATACCCAAAATTTTAGCTTAAAAACAAATTTTAAACAAATTTCTCAAATTTTTGGAGATTTAACCCTTCTAGAACTTTGTTGGGCCGTGTAAGAGGCTTGTGATACATATTTCTCATCAATTAACAAAATAGTTTCAGCGTAATTTTTGATTAATTGAAAAAAGCCAAAATGACCCATTTTTGCGATTAAATTTTGGTTGAGAATTTCGGAGAAAAAAATTGTACCATATTAATTCTGATGAAACTCTAAGCAACTTTTGTTCTCTTCACTTTTTCTAATCTTAACCCATTTTGAGAAAAACGTGTTTGAAAATTCAAGTTTTATTCGTTTTGTCCCTATAATTTAAATCAGTGCTGTATAAATGCAACCACAACCGACATAAAAATTTGTCAGTAATCGAGATTCACAGAAATTTCCAGACTTAAGCTCTTGAAAACGAAAACTGATGAAACAGTAACATGTATTGGCTCTTGAAACAAAACAAGAAAACTAAATCATAGAAAGCTTGAAATATGACAGAATCCCTGCATTTTCGAGTTTACAACTCTGCTATATGCTGAATAATAGGAAGTATTTTAGACTTTAGACAGTCTAAAATAATAGACTAGATTTAGACTTGAATTCAACTACTAGATATTTTTAAACCAAAATAGTCGCACCGCACGCATATCATTAACTGCAATCAATCGGTTAATCTCGCGTATTTATTTTGAAATTATTTTTGGATGAATTGGCAGTTTTTGAAATATTTTCATTTAACGGAAACTAAAAATTTTTGAGCAGTCGTAATTTGAGGGCAGATGTGCGACGCCTAGGAGTGCCACTATCACAGGACCACACCATAGGGTTTAACTTTCCAACTTCGTGAAATTTTATGAGAAATCTTTTAAAGACCTTAAGAAAGTGTCAAATCTCTCAGAGTGACCAGTCAAATTGGTAGGCCACATTTACAACTTCTGGGATTATCCTTACCTCAACCCATCATTTCTAAATTATTTCTAAACCAAATATTTTGAAAATGTTTGATTGTAAAAAACACATCATATCGAATAAACCATACAAAAGCACTCATAAATGGATGGCACTCACAATTTACGACTTTTTGAATAAATTTTGTAAATTTAAGATTTGAGAAATCACAAAAACGTTTCTCGGAAACTAAAGCAAGTTGAGCAGTCAGACTGGGAGGTCTGATATAAACCTGCTGAGAGTACTTTGACAACATCCCCCCTGTAGAGTTGAGAATTTGAAACTTAAAAGCGTTCACACGTAAAACTTTCTGAAATTTTCTGAAAAATCGTTAAAAACGTTTAATCTCGAAAACTTATGAAAAAAACTAAGCAGACATTTTTGGAAACCACATTTGCAAACCGTGAGAGTACACGGGAAGTACCCAATAAAAGTGTTCGGATATTCAAAATTTGTGATGAAGTTTTCTAATCATAAGGTTTTTGAAAATTTAAGGCAAAAGCCGCAGCCCCTCGAAGAACCCTGACAGCACCTCAACATAGGGTTATTCGGTTTAAATTTGACACAGAGCCAAAGCGAAGCTTCGCACCACTTGTGATACAACACAATCAAAGCATGACAAACTTCCAATCAAAAAATGAGACAAAAGCCGCTAAGTCGAAAAAACTCACTTTAAAAAAAGATGACACGCGAAACAATGAAAAGAAGTCGATTAAAATACGCCTCGATAGAACAATGAAAAAAAGTAGATGTCTCGATAGAAATTCATTCTAGACAAACATGTCCGTGATTTGAATATTAAGTTAGCAACGGAACGAAGCTTATGAGGAGGAAACAAATCCAACTATCTTTGAGCAGCCAGAAATTGAGACTAGAAATCCAGAACTAAGGGTACAAAGGCGACGGAGTTACTTCTAGGCCAAGTGAAAGGAAACTGGAAGTTGTTAAGTGTCATTAATAAAAAGAAGAATAGTAAGAGACGATAATTAAAAGAGAACAATAACACGGAGGTGATGTACAGCTTTGTAACATTTGCGATACAATTAGAGCATTGCACACAAGGTACTGATTAGAAAAAAAACAAGAGAGTCATATTTTTTTAACGAAGCTGAACAACAAACAAAGAAAAACAAAGAAAAAACTTTGTACAAATTTTTATTCGGATTTGACTTGTAAATAGCGCTAGTAGGCATTGAGAATCACTGACAGAGCTGCAACTAAGGCAAAAAACTCGGGTCGATCCCTGTTAAGACAAACGAAACAGTAGTCACACAAAAAATTGAAACTAGCAAAAGCATTTTAAAAACTTACCCACCAAACTGCGCATCATTTTTGACTCAGCCGATATATCATAGACCGATCCCGTTAAAAATCAGTGTTGATAAACTTTCGAACTACTGAACAACTTCAGATTGTGTAAAAACTGCTCGCTCAAAAACAAATTAATCCAAACTGTAGAAAGAAATATAAAACGAGCACCACAAATCCGGAAAAAAAATCTGCATTTTGAATAAATATTTGAAAAAATTAATTACTACATCAAATGAACTAGGAAGTTCGATTTGAAATTTCAAAAAATTGAGCGTGTCAAAGGAATTGAGCATGGCAGCAGAATTAAACATGTCAGCAGAATCTGTTAGAAAAATTGTGCACGTGAAGAAAGTCTAGTTCTCGATTACAAGTTCTTGCTCTCGCAAATGAAATGAAAGACCATTTGTAAGAAAAGTTGTTTTTAGGAAAAGTATAGTTCCCGATTACAAGTCCCTTGCTCTCGCAAGTGAAATGAAAGACGATTTGAAAGAAAAGTTGTTCATAGGAAAAAAGTCTATTTCCCGATTACAAGACCTTTGCTCTCGCAAATGTAATGAATTAAAACAAGCTTAAAAGTCTGTTTAAGCAAAAATGTAGTTATATTTTTCCCGCTCAAACAGATTTCAAGAACATTCAGGAATCATTTCAACCGTTGCAAAATCTTAGAATTTTTGCAATATCAAGTATCACCGCAAAATCTGTTTGAGCATATTATGCTAAATTATATCTATCTCAAGGTTCGTCAACATATTGATCGTCTCTAACACCTTTTCATGACAAAGGGAAGCACTGTTACTCAAATTATTTCTTACCTCGATCGAATATATCTGTCATCTGATTCAGCAGTTCAAGGCCTTTCAAATTACTTCGATGTGAAAAAAGCTTTGATTATGTAGCCCACCATTTACTATTTGCCAAACATGAAAAATTTGGTCTTTGCAGAGAATTTCTGGCTTGAATCAAGTCTTACCTTGCTGATCGTTTTCAAACAGTTAAAATTAACTTTTTCTCCTTTGGCTGGCATAACCTTCAAAGTCCCTCAAGGTAATGGGCTGGAACCTCGATTATTTGTAATGTTTGTTAACGACTTAACACAATGTATAAATACTGGGTTATACTTTCTCTTTGCCGATGATTGAAAATCATTTCCTCAGCCTCGTACGATCTCATACAACGGGACCTTGATTCTTTCGTGGATTGGTCAGTTGCAAATGAACTGAACTTTCATGTCTCTAACTGTAAAATATTATCTTTGGCTACGAATATTTATAGAAGTTCTCTTGGCAATAATATACTTGATTACGTTCATTTCCTTAATAATCCATGTTTTACTCTATAAACTAACCTAAATTGGGATAAATACAATCACATAATCTTCTAAAATTAGCTAAATGTTCAAAAGTGTTCAATTTCTTAAGACACAACTTAACGTTTAACATCTCAAGCTGTAAGCAAATAGACCTTCATCCATCACTTATTCTTTATTAACTGCTTTATGGCTCTCAAGTGTGATCCTTTTCTCATACTAGTTCAATGAAATTTAGAAAGTTCCAGGCGAAAGTAGTTTTTCCTTGAGACATCTTCGATTACTGCCCATCATATTCCAATTGATTAAAGCTGACATAGTTCTTTGGAAGCTTTGCAACAACAGTGCGGAAGTTGTTGACCACTTTTTTTCGTTAAAGGAGCTACCAACAAGTTCTTCAACAATGGGATTTTTCAACATTCTATGCACTAAGAAGTTCAATTTCGATAGCAAATACTATGTGGGGGCTACATGATGTGCAAACGAGCTTATGTATCACCATAAGATCAGATTTGACATCTTTTTATTTGCCTAAACGGAAATTGGACCTAACAGTTTTCTCTTTGCTAAACTTTCAACATTTAACATAGACGGTTTGTGTTGGTATTTGGTCAACTGCTTCTGTACAAATTGCCGCTATTAATTTCTTCCAACTGTTTTCATGTTATTCTCTTTTTCTTTTTAATGCTTCCACGAGTTTGAATTAAGTCTTTTTCTTCTACGATTTAGTTTAAATAAGCAAAAACCTCAAATATGGCGAAGGTGAAGCCCTCATTCACATATGCGATAGATAACGGACAGATATAAAAATAGATTAGAGCTTTGATTACTCTAAAATTATCTGTGAAGTCACCAACAGAGTTCACTCAAAAACAGTTGACAGCAAAGTCTATTTGTCAAGTACTCTCGCATGTGTGAAGATAGCTCCCGATAACAAAACGATTGCTCTCGCATATGTAAAAATCTAGTTCCGCGTTTCAACCAATGCAATATTAGGCGAATACGTCGAGACCAAATGAATAACAAATTATAAACTGAATCACAAGGAATTTGAATTCTAGTAAGCCTTGGGTGCCAGTCGGTCATATTTGGAAGTTTGACCTTGAACTAGAAGTTTAATCTTGATTTTGGGACGAAGGTAATTTTTTTAAATTTCGAATGGAGCCTGCCATGCTCAAGTTTCTCGCGACAACTGAAAAGGCAAATTAAATAAAGACAGAAGATTCTAGTTGCTAGAGAAAGTTGCTAGAGAAATACGTGAGTAAAAACTGCTATTCGCAATTTTACAGGAATAATTCAACACGAGTAGAGCTGTCTTGCTCCTGATAGAAAATCAAGAGTTCAGGAAGAGAAATAAAGAAGAACGATTGACTGGACCAGAGTGACACTTGAGTGGGAAGGTGGACAGCAGAAGCTGCCCAATGGTCAAAAGATCAAAACTTCTTGAGTTAAACTTGCCTACTCAAAACTTCTCGAGTTGAACTTAATTACTTTAAGTCAATTCTAGAGTTGCTATACAATTATCATTTACCTAATTCTAGAAGTCGAGTCGGAATGTGAGTACTTAATTTAAATTTCTTGAGTGCATTTTATGTGATTATGTTGAGTTAAGGCGAGTTTTTAGGTTGATCCATCTGAAATGGATCAAAGTTCCACAGTCCAATAAAAACTAACGGCATACTTCAGTTTCCGACCCTGTTTTTAATGGCGTTCGCGTGTTTTAAATATTTAGAGACCTGACCATGGGGTCGTTCTTATTTCTAGAGTGGGGGGGTAATTTGGTACTAGCCTTTAAGCTGTAACACGGTTTGTAGTCTCATGTCGCAGGTGAACCGAATTGGCTCCGACTGCATGAGGTAGAAAAACACAAGAGATAGTGTCCCTGACTCTTCAGCACATGGTTATAGGGCCTATTCTTCTGAACCTCATATGTGACTTAAGTAGGCGACTGTTACATTGTCGAAAGAAAGTTGGACAATAGTCAACGACCGCAGAGAAACCGAAAAAAAGTAGCTTCAACTTATGAGCTTCAAAAAAACATTTGGCCTTAATAATTATTATCTTATAGTCTTCTCTTCATTATGTTCAATGACTATTAAAAAATGCTAGAATCCTTTTCAGACTAAAGCATGGAATGCAAGACATTTTGGAAACCTTTGAAAACAGTTGTTTTGGATTAGATCATAAAAGGATTCAAATCTTACCATTTTGCACAACCAGAAGATAGATGTATTGTGAAGTTAATCAATTGCTGAGACTGATGAAAAGGTAACAGCACTGTAGGATGACTCAGAGAAACCTCCCTAGCACATTTTGCTACAGATACGATATGCCACAACAAAAGAACCCACAGCATTTCATGTGATCTGAAAAATCGCTGACACTTGAACTCGAAGGTAGAACCAAATTTAGCTGCACCTATGTCAAAGGAAAAATTAGAATAAGATCAAACCTTAAAAAAAAGGATGACGATAGCCTTGTGAAAACTTTTTTGTCATACAGAAATGATCAATCATCATCATCATAGGTAGTTTCTGTGAGCAGGTACACTAGTGGACAAAATTATATTCAAATTTACGTTTGTAGTTCAGTTCAGTTTGGTTTTTTTTCTGATCTTTTAGGAGTTTTGTCGCCTCTATCGATCAGCTCATGATGTACTCCTTTTCGATTAATTAGTCTCAAATTTATTTTAGTCTCAAATATATTTTTTTCTGTCTCTTATTATGTGATATGCCATTATGTGATATGAAACGCTCATAATGGTACGCTTGTAAGAAGGAGGCCCGGGACGGGATTTTAGAGACAAGCAGCGATACTCCCCCTCTACCCGGACATTCCCGCCGGAACCTCACCGTGAAAAGCCAGGTTGTAATCGCTTTCATTCCTTTTTCTGTTATTTGTTTTTAAAATCCATTTCTCAACAATCCATTTTACAATCTATTCTTTCTCTTGTTTTGTCTCTTTTGTACCCTGTTTAGTGAATGTCCTTGCCAAAGTACAGGCCGCAGAGGCTACCCAAGTGGCGCAGGAAACTGGTAATAGGCACCTCAAGGACTAGTTTTAAAATCTGCTGCAGAATTTTAAAACCTGAAGATGCACAAAAATGTGCGAAAATATTTGTTCGAATTTACAATTTTAACGCATTCTCTCAAGGATTAGATACTGCAGCTCCAAAGATGCCGGAGCCACGGTTCACTCGTGCAGAGTTGCAAAGCTAAACGACCTTGCCGCTACTTAATCGCGCTACCCCTCGCAGAAACTAAGCTGTGTTACTATAGTAGCCGGCTTTAATGGTAACTCATCTACGGTTTCAGACTTTGCTAATGATTGGAGATTTTTAATAAATTTGATTGTTCATAAGTTTAACCCAAATGTGCTTATCATCTGTGCCAGTCGATCATATCTGGAAGCTGACCTTGAGGAACACGAAAATGCGTGGTTTTGGGATGAAGTTTAATTTTTCAAAAATTCGAATTGAGCCTGTCATGCTCAGTTTTCTCGCGACAACTGAAAACATCAAAAATTAAATCAGAACGACCGAGTCGCAATAGCGAGAAAGTGACAGAAAAAACAGCGGGAAATTGCTATTCGCAATTTCCGAGATTATAATAAAAACACGAGAGTAGAGCTGTCCTATCTTGATATAGGAGACAGAGTGATTACGAAAGAAGATCAAAATTCAGCTGAACCAGAGTGAACCTTCAGTGGAAAGGTAGACAACTGAAGTCTCCCATTGGTTCAGACCCAAAAACTATATTCTCAAGTTAAAACTCATTTCCTTCGATTGGAACTCATTGATAGAAAACTTCTCGAGTGATATTCAATTATATTTGTGCTAGAGTTACTAATTAGCATAATTACTCTGATTCTCAAGTGTGCTGCTATGTGAGTACCTAATTTAATTTTTCCGAGTGAGTTTGCGATAAGTATGTTGAGATAAGGCGAGTTTTATGTTGATCCCTCCGAAATGGATCAAAGTTCCACTGTCTAATAAAATGTAACTTAACGGATTGTTCCGACCCTGTTTTTAACGGCGTTCGTGTATTCTGGGTATTTTGAGACCTAAGTATGGGGACTTTCTTATTTTCTAGAGTGGGGGGTATTTTGGTAGTGGCCTTTAAGCTGTAACGGGTTCTAGTCTCATGTCGCAAGTGAACCGAATTGGCTCCGACCGTTTTGAGGTAGAAAAACACAAGAGATAGTGTCCCTGACTCTTGAGCCAATGGTTACAGGGCCTATTTTTCTTAAGCCTCATATGTGACCGAAGTAGGCGATTGTTACATAGTGTTGTGTTTTTATGGCGCTCCTGGGTGTTTTTACGGCATCATGACTACGGAGTTGAACCCACTTGACACAACTCCGGGCAGCATGCCCATTCTAGAGCACCGGTGGGACGGTTCAGCGGGAACGCGTAAACCTTCCGGTTGTACCGTGATAGCTTTTTAAGAAAACTTGAGAAAACTTCCTGGTACGCTCTCCGAACGAGGCTTAGCTAACCGAGTAAGGGGGGGGGGGGGTAACTAGGGGGACAAAAACAAGAAAAAAGCATAGAAAAAGGAACAAAAACCATAAAACAAAAAATGACAGTGACTTCGATACCAGATTAGTTGGATCAAACCTTTATATTAATTAAATAGTATACCCATACTGTTTTATAAGACCGATCGTTTCGATCAATCTAGCAATCTAAACCAGTGACCTCAATAAGGTGCCCAAGTGGGGGCGTTGTTAAGGGTTTTCAGATAGCTTGTAACCTAGCCGGACCTCTAGGAGACTTGACTGGAAGAGGTGACCAGCCGAGTGGGAAAGTGGTTCACAAGGACAGAACCGGACCACTAGGAGACTTGACTGGAAGAGGTGACCAGCCAAGTGGGAAGGTGGTGCTGGTGTCAAGTGCAGTGAACGTCAAGGGGACAACCAGCACGGGATCGCAACGACTAAAGCAAGAGATCGAAAGACAGAAAATGAACGAGGCATTAGGTTGCTCGCAGTCAATACCAGAGGCTGTAGCGGGGTCGACAAAAAGTGGAAAATGCAACACTGTAAAAATGGTGACGGGGAAGCCATACGGCATAACGAAGATCGAGCCAGAATAATGTCAATAATCACCGTGGGCGGCCATGAGGTAACGAGAAACTTGAGCGAACCCAGCGACCAGACAATAATGCACATTGATGAGTACGCAGATTACTTGAGTAGTATAAGCCCACAAACGACTTCTAGAGCATTGAGGGCACTACTCACAAGAGGGGGTAGCAAGTCAGTCCGAGTTGATAACAAGTACACAGAAGCTTATGGTCTGCATGAGGTGATGCTAAATGTAGATGGGATCAACATCTATACGAAAACAATGATAACATGTGATGAAGATCTAGTAGGGCAGATCTACGTAGGAAGAGAGGAGTTGAAAGTGAGATCGATTGGACACTGCGCCATGCTTGAGGAAGATGCAATGCACATCGGGACAGAGGCAGATGTATCAGCACATGTGCTCGACATAAGCGGCAAGAAGACTCAGTTACGTGGGTTACTTGATACGGGAGCGGTCTTGAGTGTTATACCAATCGAAACTTGGGAACGAATGGGCTTCAACAAAAATGATTTGATAGACTCGAGAATACGGTTGACAGCTGCAAGCAAAGGGGCGCTGCGGGTCCTGGGCAGAACGCCCATTATAGCCCTAAATCTGGGGGAACGCAACCTGTGGATGAGCTTTCTTGTGGTAGAAAACCTAGATGAGTCTGACCAATTCATTTTAGGCAGAGACTTCATCAGGAACTTCGATGTAACGATTGATCTAAACAACGCAATGTTCAGGATACGGAACCCGGATAGGAGGTACGCAATTAAACCGGTTAATTTAATAATTGCGAATGAGAACAAAGCACCGGTATTCTTGAGTAGGAGAGTGAGACTAAAGGCGAACGAAGCGGCGATCGTAAGCTTGCGAATGAAAAATTACAATGAACTAAGTGACAACAAGCAGGTATGCATAGTCCCAAATCCAAATAGTCAAAGTGCTGCTGTTTTAGGAAGATCCTTCTCGATAACGAAGAGCGGTCTCTGCGTCAGTGTCTTGTTGAATACACTTGACATACCAATCACGATACAGAGGGGGAGGAAGCTGGGATATGCTTAACCAGTAAAAACTCGATATGAAATGACTGAAAACCAAAAACAAAATGAAGTTGTTGATTGTCCCAATCATAGGGACAAAATTTGTATCTTGAGACGATTGAGGAAAATAAAAGGTTCATCAGGTCTTGTGAAATCAATTAAGTCAGAGACAGACGATGGGCTATCGAGCTGTTCGAATTTTCCGGAACGGCCCACACTAGATGAAATGCAGAGTGACAAACCGGTCCTACCGGAAATTGAACATTTGAGGGGCAAACTGACAGATGAACAGCTCGAAGCCATCAAGGACGTACTAGAGCGGAACGAGGAAGTTTTTTGAAGACATAAGGCAGACATCGGGTGTTGTAATTTTGTTGAGCATGAAATAGAACTTGAGGAAAACGCAATACCGCACAGGGAGGGGGCGAGGCGCATGACCCCACACAAATCGGATGCGTGTAGAAAGGAGATTGAAACGCTACTAGAGTATGACATGATAGAACCATCCAAATCACCCTGGGCGTTTGGAGTAGTGATGGCCAAAAAGAAAGGCGACCAGTTGAGGTTTTGTTGTGACTTTCGATACCTGAACTCCGTCACGGTGAAGGATGCCTTTCCCATACCTAGGATTGATGAGAGCCTCTCGAAGTTAGGTGATGCAAAAATTTTAACGACTCTTGATTTAGGCTCGGCTTTTTGGCAGGTACCGCTGAGGAAGCAGGACAGGGACAAGACAGGGTTTGCCTGCGAGTTGGGTCTGTTTCAATAGAAACGGATGCCGTTTGGACTTTGCAATGCCACAGCCACGTTTCAGCGGTTGATGGCACACGCGCTGATAGGCGTGACGAAGAAATACGGCAATCTGGTAATGTGCTATGTGGATGACGTGGTAATAGCAACACCCACACTAGAGGACCACATTGAGAGACTTGACGAAGTATTTGCGTGTATGAGGAGGTCGGGGCTGAAGTGCAAACATCAAAGTGTGAGATACTCAAGGACTCGATAAAATACTTGGGCAGGATGGTGGACAAACACGGCATCAGACCAGATCCAGACGCGGTAGAGGCAGTTCTAACTTGGAAATCGCCGAAAACGGAACACCAATTGATGAGCTTTCTGGGTTTTGCAAATTACCTATATAAAAGCTTTTTGTTGTTCGGAAAAGCTCGGATATCCAAAAATTTGGGGGTCTACAGTTTGATCGAAAATGGATGATTTTCGACAAAATTGGGTGTTTTTTGGATCTAATTGAGGAGATAAGTAATATATAATAAGGATAATAATCTATTAATAGTCGTTAATGAATAGTACTATACCCTCCTTTGCACCAAAATATCCGAATTAAGACCCTTAACTCGGAAATTTGTAGAATGTTACATAAAAACGTCTATGTAACATTCGCCCAAATATCACACAGCGACGGAGCGTAGAAAAAGTACCTATTAACGACTGGCAGGCGTCAGTTACCTTAATTCTACTCGTTTTTCACCGTCTCGACCTTGCCAGTTGATTTTCTGGTCTGTCTAGGGCAAAGTAAAAAGTTACCATTTTTAGGCCATCAGTCAAACGACTTTTAATCAGCTTTCGTTTACATGCGAACACAACCACATAGCTGAGTCTCGGATCCTCAGACTACGTGATGGTCATTAAAAACACGGCTCGAACAACCTATTTTTATATGTTTTTGTGTGACAGTTTTATATTAAATCCATTGGAGATGGATTGACCCTTTCCTTTTTCTATCTACTCATGTCCTGAAATATCAAATAATATCGGTGTTTAATTAAGATCTAGGACATTACAGCAGCTGTTAAAGTTAGTTTATACAGTCCCTTCACATAGACAGTCTCTGGGGGACCAAGCCTCCGCTCCCGTGATTTTCTTGAGATAACACTCTTATCTCTTATATTTCGTGTCCCGGGAGGGTTCCGTGGTATTTCTCTTCCCCCCACTGAAGCCTCCGTCTCCACAAATATCTGTCGCTAAGGTCCTTGTCGTGTGTTATTGCCACGATAAGAGGCTCCGTGTTTTTCTGTCTCTGATACAACTGTTCTTCACAATCTATATCGTGGTTCTGATTTTCGTCTTTTCTATTCAAAATGGCCGTCTTTTTTCTATTTCTCAGAAATGTTCTTCTTCCGATCGAAATTTTAAAAATAAAAATTCTAGAACATTCTGACCCTCCGTCGCAACACTTTTCTGTTCATAAGGCCTTTAGTCACTCTTTTTTCTGTCGCGGGAAGGCTGTGCTGTGTCATCCGGCAGAATGGCACATACTCCCCGGACAAGTCTCCATCAATGTCCCTATTGATCGCACAACACCGGGTTATCGTCAAGTAGGTATCCATTTTTCTGTAACCAATCTTACAAATTGCATAAGAAAATGAAATTTATCTACTCCACTTCAACTCACTACGTGTTCACAAATGGCATCGTACTACATCTCACTGCCTTTCAACATTTTCACAAAATTTGCACCATGAGGAGTGTCCTAGATAAAATTTCTTTTCTGACTACTTACGTCGTCTTGTTATAAAACTTCTTTTCGCTCTTTGTGATTAAAAAGTGGGACGTGGCACGGCCACGCACCCGTTAAAATTAACTCAACTTCACTCACCAAGTATAATTAGTCATTTATGCGGTCCTTTCAATATTAAAACTAAGAAACTCTGTGGCTAGGAAAGTTATTGAGTTACCCACCCTTCTCGAGCGAGTTTACTCAAACTTACCATGTCGCCACACAGTGAATTTGTGTCTTACACAGGTTAAAAACTTCAGTCGGGAATAAATAGGTAAATATACTCACCCTTGTTCCTTATATACATACATAGATAGTAGTAACTAAAATCAACAATTTCAACAATTTTAACAATTGCAACATTTTCAAAGTTTGGTCTGACCAAACTAGATCAAAACAAAAAGTTTAACAAGTTCAATAATCAAAACTTGGTTGATCTGTTCAAGTTTTTACACACAAAGACAATCAAGTTTTTTTCTCCTTCTCTTCCCTTCTTCGGTCATCTTCATTCCATCATTTCTCCATCCTGATGTTCAGCGTCACTGTCTTCCAGAACTTTCTCTAACATGTCCAGAGAGTTGCGGGACGTGCCCCAACCCTCCTGTTCCAACAGCCTCGGTTTGCAACAAGGTAGTAAGTCCACATTCACCTTCTGCTCCCGGTTCCTGCAAAAGCTGTTGTGAAGACATAGGCTCACGTTTCGTTCTAGGTCAGCTCTTAAGACCTCTTTCTTCTCATCTTCAGTAACACAAGGCGTTCCAGCTACCCGCTTCACCGCTGTGGTGACCGCGTTTCTGTGCGTCAAGAATGCTCGTTTATAGGCTCCTGGTCCTATATCTAGCTGGAAAGATTGATAGGCTTCCGTATTCCTTGACATGTGACGCTTCGCGCGTTCATACATCCAAGATGTCATCACTGCACGGAACCAAGGCATCAATCTTTGCCTTCACCATATTCTTTCAATGACTTTAGGTATCCTCAGAACCTTGCAGGTGGTTCTGAAAAGATCCAATTCACGACTCATTTTAACGTTGCTCAACTGTTCAGGAGTCGGCACGGCCGTCTCCTGCCCACTTGTGTCCGCGTTAGCCTCCAACCATCTCACTGCTAGCATGGCGCTAACCACCACGATTGACACTTGTTGATTCTGATCGGGCAACCCCGTGGAGTACAACTCCTCCACGTCCCATACTAGGATCAGATTCCCGCGTTTGGGATACCACAACGTCTGCGCCAAGCAGTGGCAAGGATACTCCCCATGGGTTCTCACTATGTTCCTTCGGGTCCGATACCCTGAGGCTCCCAGCAACGGTTCCACTTCCATCAGAATTCTATGTAAATCGTCTTTCTCTTCTATGGTGGGGAATTCAGTAGGTAACGCTCCACTCGCTTTCTGTTTCTGGAACTCACTCACGTTACCTTCGTTCAGTCTCATGAACTCTTCACCCACAACGTCTTGCAACTCGCTTTCGGATCTCTTCGGGACTGCCCGAAAGATCTTTGCCAACAAGTCATATGACCTTTCTGACATTCTGGCCAACCTCACGCATTTTGGCACAGAGAAAAGTTGATCAACCAACACTTGTTGCGTCCTCGCATCCATCACTACCATGTGCGTAGGATACTTGCTATTACAATATGGCGCGGAGCTTGAACCCACCATATACTTTGAACCAGTAGGTCTGTGATAGGCTTCACTATCCTTCAGATTCATTTCATTTTCTAGGGCTTCTCGCCAGCCTCCAATCTTTTGCTCTGTCTGTAATGCTCCAGGGAATATTTCCACGCTGAGGGACGTCACTAGCTCATGGGCACGCTCCAAGCGCTCGAGCGATTCTATCGAACTCGTCATGCTGCAAAATCCCAAGGCTGTGATCAGGTTTACGTCCGTCACCCCATGGCAGTCTGCGACCAACTCCATGGCACTCTTATCTGACATGCTCAATCTTCCGTATAATCGTGCCAGTTGTCGATGCTGCTCGCTCAGCGTAATCAGGAAGTGTCCCATGTTACAAACATGTCCTTCCATCCCACTGTGTTGAGCCAAGCATGTGCCTTGCTTCAACCAATTACTCGATGTACCTTCCTCGGACAGCTCCGTGGACGGGTTGCTCTTATTCTTCGTCAATCTCATGGCCAGCAGGTGTTGTATCATGGCCAGATCATGTAGACTCGCATCATCATCCCGGTCTAACATGATATCCGCGGTCATGTCCCAGATTAAGCCTGCGTTAGGATGGGGACACCAGGAAGGTTTCATGAGTTCCCACATCACTACTAGACTGGTTTTCAAGGGACCGTCCCAAGAACCACAATCAAAACTCACTTGCCCTTTTAGCTCGGGAATCGAGGGTTCGATTACTCGTTCTTCCAAAATAATTCCAAGCTTGGGTTGTTCCACCATCAACATTCCAATTTCCTTAATCCGTTCAACCCAGAAGTTGAGCACTGTGACTTGCTCGTAGTCGAAGTATGCTTCCCTGGCTTCTTCGTTCACGAAGGGATTATACGCCATCCCTGGTACGCCAGACACGTATTGGAACGACTTCAGTTTCCCTAGTGTTGCAAACTCCTTTTGTCCTCTGGCCGCTTCAATCAAGTCTCTGCTCACTCTCAATTCTTTGTTGGAGTATCTTCTCACCTCTTCCAACTTGCGATAGCTTTCCATATCATTCGACTCCTTGCTTGGCACGGTCAATGGCATGTCCTGATATAGCTCTAGGAGTGCCCTAAGGAAGTTCCTTTCGCAATCAACTCCCTTTTGCCGAATGATCTTTATACATTCTCCCAACACAGGAGTGGGGATACGATCCACCACGAACCTGACAAAGCAAAGGGCATCCTTACGCTTAGCCCATGCTATCGCTGAATCGTCTTTCGAAATCAATGCTCGTAGAGCTTCCATCAACTCTAGCTCCTGTTCTCGTGATTTCGAGTCATTACTGGCTTCATACTCCGCCTTTTTGATGCCCATCAAGCACCAAGCCAACCGTACTTGCAGATCAGTTCTCACGCAAGGATGAGCCAGGTATGCTGCTACCGTCGCAGGTGCATTCATCGTCTCATCGAAGTATTTCTGGAGGGCCGCCCTCCAAGAAACCTCTAGCAGTTTTTCCAATCCAATTTCGTTCGCTTCTGATGACATTACTGTGCCATACTCTTTTCGATTGAAGTTAGAGTTCTCCGTAAGCCCTTTCAAATATTCTTGCATGGCTCGCTTCTCGCTCCAAGCCATCAGGTGCCCTCTTGCGGAGTTCCTCGCTTTCAACATCTCCATGAAGTTTACTCGGCTCCAGATTGCTCCTGTCTTGCCTTCCAACTCCATTTGATATCTTTCCCATTCTTCTTCTGGTAATGTGCTGAGGAACGATATCTTCATTGACTCTTCGATTTTCCTCCTCCTTGGTGATTCATAGAGCAGTTTCTGCGGATCCCTGCTTCGGCACTCTCTAGCCTGGCTTATTGGGTCTATCGGAGATAGATCGGCCGACGCCTCCTTTGTAGGAGACATGAAGGACGATGGTGCCATTAACAATAAACTCCCATCGACTTCCCCATCGTCATCTTCACTGAACCGGTACTCTAGCAAGTCCCTTTCCAACGCTCCTAGATCGGTCTCTCCCGGTTTCTCCGTCTTACTTCCGGTCCCATCATCGTTATCGTCCTGATCCATCACTTCATCGTCGTCCGCATCAGGTTTCGGCCTAGGTCCCGAGGGTCCTTGTCGCGCGTCTGTGCCCGAATCCGGCCGAGCCGGTACGGCCATGTCTCCTGCATGATAAAACAATTCATCATCGACCAGGAATTCTACCAACTCCTCGCCATGTGGGGCCAGGTCCTCTATCGTTATATATGAGCCTCCTCTGCTCTCCCTTGCCACCTCCAGCATCACCACTTTCGCTTCTCCTGACCACTTCAGTCTCGATAAGTCATCCGCGGGAGAATATACTTCGTTCCACGTTTCAGCCGAGACCTCTGGTCTCCTGGAGGGTAGTGCTTTGATCTTTTTCCTGCTCCAGGCATCGGGGAATGAGAAATCGAACGTATGCGCGGCAGCAACGTTCCAGCTGATGAAGCGCGGCTCCATCCCTCCACTCCACTTCAGCATTCTCTTCTCTGCGTCACGAGCTGCTCCGATACGAGGGGCAGTGATGGGAGATGTGACTCCCAACAACATCCTCCTTATCGGTGGATATCGATGGCATTGGTCCGGCAGCGGCCTGGACCCAGGAAGCCATGTTTGTTGATTCTCTTTCGCATGGGCATAGGCTCCCGGCAATTGAGGTACTCGCACAGCCTCTCCTGTATCTTTCACCACTGGTCTCAAATTCCAGAATTTTGGGTTAAACTGGATGTGGGACAGATCCTCACGGCCCATTCTGCATTTGAAGTGGTTGTTGAAGTCCATCAACACCCAGCCTGGCTCTGCTATTCTTCCGAACAGCCTATCGTCGCTAGCCAGCTTCCTCAGTTCACTCTGTTCTACCCAATTCAGCACGGAACAATCCACTACTGAGACCAGGTTAACGTACAACACTGAATTCCTGTACGCTTTAACTTGCACATCCGGGAACGCAAAAGACATCACCGGTCCATACACCACTGTGACGAATTCCCTCAGTCCGTGGACCAGAGCCAACGGATCAATCCGCATCATGACAGCTAAGTCTGTTAGTAAGGGCATGCCACAATACTGTTTACATTCGCCTGCGTTCGTCGCCACCTTGTCCTCTCCTGTGACGCTTCTGTTCTGTTGCAAGAGGTATTGAAGCAGGAGAGTTCTCCAGTCTTTCATCTTCTTGAGCGAGGCGGTTTCCAACTGTGCATTGAACTCACGACTGGGTCCCTGTAGTTGTTCAGGGTAACGTAATAGCACAAGCAAATCTCCCAGTCGACCATAGGTCATGGCAATCAGAGTCAGGAGTCCGTCCAATCTCAAATCTGCCAACGCTTGGGTAAAGAGGTTTGCCGGTCCTTTCACAAAGTTTTCATGACCAAATGTCACGTATAAGGCTAGCACCAGGCCAATCGACAACTTCCTGATGTCTTTGACGAAGCTCGCGATCAGGTTCCTAGATGCCTTCGGATAGCACGTCGATAGGAAAGATGGCGTCCATCCCACTCCCATTCCACCCAAGATAGCATCTGATCGTTCATACTGTGCCTTCGTGGCCAGCACGTCAGCTTGGAACTTGTCCAACGACATCGTGTTTACGTCTTGCATCAGTTTCAACATCTTGCCTCCAGCCAACTCCCGGGCATTAAGTAGATTCTTCAGATACGCGTGTATCTCTTTAATTATTGCCGGCGCATGCTCAAACGCGTCCTCACCCAAGGCCCAAGGTGCACAGCCTCGGTGACAGATACAACCATATGTTGTTGTGTGGCTTCGTACGCAAAGCTATTGCCATGAGGTCCTCCTCTGCTGACGTCATATTCTTTCTGATCATCCTTCCCTGCTCATTCTCTGCATGATCCATCTGTCTGAACCAGAGATCATCAGCCATCTGTTGTACTAACAGATGATCGTCACCTACCCCTGGTCTTAGCTTCAGTAATCTTGCGAAGTTGGACAGCTCCAACCCCAGAACTTCATCTAGCACCAACCGAGTTGTGCTACAATCTCTGAGCCCCTGTATGGCATTCGAAATGTCAGCCCAAACGGCGGGAAGCTCAGATCGGGACGGATAGTAATTGTCCGGGTCCACCACTCTGTTTGGGGCAGGAATTATTACGTTAAATATCCCCTCTGCTATCGTCGTGACCATTGTGTACACAAATTGAAGGGGTTCAGGCAACGCAGCGTAGCCTGGTGACAATACGAAGATCACCTTCACCACATTCATGGTGAAACGTTGTCTTGCTGCTGCCTCTACCTCGGCCATCGCCGAGAGCAGTGTCATTATCGCCTCCCCTATAACTTCGTTACTCGGGATCGATCCATCCGTCAGACGTGACAATAAGCCTCTGCTTTGTAGATGATCATTTGAGCCTGCAACCACTATTACCTGCGGCTCCATGCTGACCACTCTCCGTACACTTATCATCATGCCTATCGCCTGTCCCCAGTCCAGTTTAGGCGCCGTTAAGAAAATCACATCGGGCCAGAATAGAGAACGGGGCGTGTAGAGATAATCGGAGCCGGCCAGAACCAGATATTTGGCAGCCTTCATGTCCAAGGGGTCATAAGCTGCAAAAAGGCCATCGCCTATTGGGGCCTTCAGGTTCCCGTATCTCTTATCGTCTCCAACCACTGTTGTAGTTCGGGGGTAATCCCTTGAATACTCGCCCTGCGTCTGACCGGGTGGTTTAGCGAATTGTCTGTACATCTTGTGATGTTTGTTATTGGGCTTGTTCTCCGTCTGGAACTTGCCCTTGCGCACAGGTGGTGTCCTTTCCCGGGTCCTATCTCGAACGTCGGTGAGCGACCGGGTGTTTAAAGGTCCAAAGGTATTGTCATGAGGTAATCCATCCAGGTCTACATGTCGGAGTGAGGTCGAGGAGCTGAATTTCTCCTGCTCTGCTAGCAGCCAATCCACACCCGGTATCCGATAAAGTCGCGACACTGTGGGACTTTCACCGCCAGTCATTCTCATCGCATCCTCCCGACACGTCAAGGTATTCATATTCAACTTCGCCGACATGTCCGTCTTATACTGACCCCAATGACTAGGATCTGATCTATTCCAAAGCAGCCTGCTGCCTGATTCGATCCCCTCCGCTGGCACGGTACTTGTAGACGGTCCTGCTGTCGAAGCAGGATTTGTCGTGGCAGGCGAATCGTTCCTCCTAGACGCGGTCTGGGAGTTATTCCTGTTGTTCTGTTCCACCGATCTGCCGAGTCGGCTTTCAATCGATTGCGGCCTGGGAGGAGGAGCAGTCCCTAGCCTGTCTCTCACGTTCGAGCTCGGAGCGACGGTTGCGGCTCCAACCGTCTCCGTTGCCAAGGGCCCTAGACGGTTGGCGAGGGATTCGGGCACGGTTGCCCTTATTCTACTCCCTCCGGTCAAATTGGTCCGAGCCAAAGAACCGGTCGCCCTCGACTCTTGCTCCGCTTCCCTCAATTGCGTCTGAAACACATCATTAATCCAATGCCTCCCTCGTTGGGTATTGAAGTGCACTCCATCTTTAGTGAGCGCGATGTGGTCAGTCATGCGCAGCATATTTTCGAGATCCAGGAGTCGCAACTCGCCAGGGTTGTTTCTCACCAGACTGCGGGTCATTTCATTCCACCGCGTCACGTTGCCATTCATGAAATCTGCAGCTATGGTGCCCACCAAAGGATTTGGTGGTATCGTGCACAGGATCACGAGTTTGGGTCTGTACTTTTCTTTCAATTCGTTCAAGAGACACACCAATAGAGGTTCCCACTTGTTCTCCGGAGTCACGGGGGCTCTCGAGACGTCATTGGTCCCCAGCATTATTATTAATGTATCCAAATGATCCTCGCTCTGGAACTCCATCATTTTGATGACTTGAGCCACTGAGGCTCCTCCAAAGGACAGAATGGTAGTATGACCATAGACGAAGATCTCATTCAGATCTCTCACCAAACTGTCTCCAATGATCAAATGGCGACTCCCTGGGGGAATTACTTGGTCGTTCGTGGCGGGGTTCCAGCTCATGTCATTCAGGCAGGCTCGAGGATGCTCGGCTGGCACTTGCGTGAACTGATGACGTGCCATCAGATTCTTCCTGATGTCTACCACGCGAGACTTCTCAAAGACTCCACCAGGCGCAGAACACGCTATCGTGCGGGTTGCTCGCTCCGAGCTATTTGATGAATGATCACGACGCTGGGAAGGAACGATCCTAGCCAGTGTCCGCTCAGTGCCTCTGTTGATCTCATCCATCGCGGCTCTGGCCACTTGGTTAAATGATTCCTGAAATTGAGGAGCTAGATAGGTGTCAGAAGGGTCTGGTATCGTAAACCTCTGACTCGAAGCAGACGGTCGTGTCTGCTGAGGAGCCTCGGGCCCCCTTGATGCACGCAAATCCAGAACCTCAGGTCCTCTCGATGCGCACAGCTCCTGCGCTGTTGTCCTGGGGCGTGTGTCGTTAGATCCCTCCGAGGACCTCATGCTCGCCAGGATTTCCGGTGACACTTGGCTCACCTTCGCCATATACAGCTCCTTCAGGTGCTTTATCTCATCCTCCTTGTAGGCCACCTGCAGATCTTCAAATTTCTTTTTCCATTCGTCTCTCTCCCGAGCTATGGCCCTGTACTCCTGAAGTTTGGCACACAGCTCACTCTGATCTCTCTCCTTCTTCTCCAGTGTCTCAATCGTCTCCGACGTCTGGATCTCTATCTCGCTCACTCTCACTCTCTTTAGGGGAGGAGCAGCTGTTGGAGAGTCGACAGAGTGTGACGGGCCTGGCCCATCACGTTGTCTCTTCGCTCCAATGAGTGGCTGCGCAGGTTGGACGGGCAAGGGCATCTCACCTAGCCGGTGGTCCCTTTGCTCACCTAGTCCTGGCTCACGAGCCAGGTCGTGGCCAGACATCTCTCCGCGCCTCCATCTCATCAATCGGCTTCGGCCTCTCTCGGCGGTCCCGGACTCACCGAAGGCCAACATCAACACGACTTCTGTAGGGCGATTCCCTCGACCCTCTCTTCCCAGTGCATTGAGGAGTGCGACCACAAACATCGCCAACCCCGGGTCTTCTCGTGTAAAATCACAATCGATCAGCCGCTGATAGATCTCGTCTAGAGTCGCTCCTAGACTCGCTGAGAGGAATTCCATGAGTTCGTTCGTGTCACCCATTTCTTTTCGTGTTGATTCTCGTTGTCGTGTCGTGTAATTTCTTTCTGTCTCCTCTGATTCAGTGTTCAGTAAACAATTTTCGATCAATCAAGATCTAAAAAACAGGTCGCGACTTAGAACCATCATTTTTGGATGCAACATCAATCAATTCTTTAAAACTCTCCATTGAAATTCTCTTCACAATTCTGATTTAAAATTTAGCACCAAGGTGGATCGTCCACCTTTATCTTTGTCAGAGTAGCACGAATAAGCGCTGTCACCTTGATGACACAAACATAAAACATATCATAACAATAACATAACATAAACACATAAACATCACACACCTATACTATCATATAAAAACCTAATCCCTAATACTGTACCTAAAGCCTAACCTAAAACTTGACTCTAATTTTTATCGAGCAACTTAATAAAAACCACTTATCGCCGAGCGCAATTCTTAGCATATGCTCAGATAGTATTTTTTATGTAAGTAAACCTCTATGTCAGTCTCTGAAAATATCACATGCACAAGAGCGTACAACTCTCTCGGGTGTAGCTTCCCTCTATTGGGATCATAAACTGGCAACGAGAGAGAGGTCACACCTCTCTCAACCAGGAAATCCCTAAGTCGAGTCAAGGCCAATACCAAGCTCTCCGGATTCACGTGTTGCCTATCAGTAGCTTTCGTAACCAAAAAACACAAATATTTCCCTGGTATCTGTGATGCAACAGGGGGCAACGCTATCATTCCTCCTACACCCGGCCTCTGTTTCCACAAAAACTCGATATTCTTGTACTCTCTTTTAAAGTCGGCCGCTAGTGCTGTTTTGAAGCTTACGTCCGCAGTTATCGCTATGGCGCACGTGCGTTCCGTGAGTATGAAATCGCTGTCCGTTATAACGATATTGTTCGAATAGTGGTTCGGGAGATCAAAATACGATTCAAAGATTCGTCCAAAAGGTGGTTTCTTAGCATTCTCGCCCTCTGTCTCTAGTTCTCCGGTTTCCCTTGCCGATTTCAATTTTTTTATTATGAGATTTTCGGTGTGGGTGAGTCCTACCCCCACTCCCCGGACAAAAATATCCATCGACGTCCCCGTCGATCGCCCAAAGTCTAGGAGACCGAGGTTGGATTGTGGAACACGTAGAGGACCATCTGGGGCGACCCAGTTGGACTCGGTATTGTCATGACTGATGTATTTGACGCCGTCTCTATCGACGTCCTGAATCGTCAGGATCGTCTCTTTTGGATCTGTCGGCAGATCATGGAGCCATTCGAGCACGCGCAAGTTTGTTAGTTCTTGCTCATGAGTCTGTTCCGCTTCTGGTTCGAACTCCACTTCCGGTTCTGATCGATCGTCGATCCAATCTTGATCCATATCGTTCACAAGGTCGATTTCCCCTAGCATCGCCACTTCGTCCAGTCCCACCAGCGAGTCTATGACATCACTCACTACTATCCTGTCTACAACGAAGTCCTCGCCATACGGATTGTATTTCTTCTGGTTTTTTCCTTTCTTGCTTTGGCGTGTTTCCATGGTGAGAGGAAAGTCAGGCTGTATTCCTTTGTCAATTTCGGTTTGTTCCGGGCAATCCCAGTCTTCTTCGGCATAGGGTAGAGTTTCATCGTCCACCTCTACTCGCTCAGTCAACTCGAGATCCAGTGGTAGATCGCAATCGTCCACCACCTCATTCCCGTCGTTCTTGTCGCGAGTACCCCTTTCATTCACTTCACAAGCAGGATCCACAATTAAATAGTCTCCCTCTTGCATGTCCGCTGGGATGCACCAATCCTCTGACGAGGCATTGTGCGGTTTGATATTCTCGTAATGAGCCGCTCTTCCAGTGCTCAGCCGATAAAAACGACCTCCTTGATGCACCTCTGTTATCTGAAATGGACCACGCCATTTCTTTAATAGTTTCTTGGTTCCTTTTGGTGGAACCACTTGCTGGAACACCCAGACGTAATCGCCAACTGAGTAGGCTTTTGCATCGGCTGTTCTTTTATCAAACCTCCTTTTTTGTCTAATTTGCGCCTGTTGTGTATTCCTCCTGCATAAGTCATTAAGGTCCTGCTGTCTTCTAATAACGTCCCGCACGTACGTTTGCGGTGCTGTCCTCTTCCCTTCATATTCAGGGTAGAAGAACGTTAATGGGAGTGCTTTTTCGTGACCCGTCAGCATCATATGTGGACTTATTCCCGTGGTGGAATGCTCCGTGCTGTTGTAAGCACCCATCACTTGCGGCAAGTGCTTGTCCCAGTCATCCATGTAGCGTGAGCAGTAGACTCTCAACATGGATACCAGTGTGCGATTCTGCCTCTCGACTAGGCCATTCGTTTGCGGGTGATAAGTGGTCGAGTGGGCCTGAGCTACCTGCGACCTTTTCATTAACTCTTTTGTGAGATCACCTACGAATGCTTTGCCATTGTCCGATTGGAACGTGATGGGGCAGCCATGCCTTGCTATCCACACGTTTATCAAATGATCGCATGTTTCTTCTGCCGATGCTGTCATGCAGGGTGCTGCCTCCGCATACTTCGTAAAATGGTCGATCATTACCAGCACCTGATTATAGCCCGTTGCTGTCATGCAGATTTTCTGATGATCAATTTGCACCACTTCGTTGAAACCTGACGATTCTATTGACTGTAGGGGGAACCTTAGTTTCCTGGTATCCTTTGCCTGTTGACAAGACAGGCATGCGGCTATCCATTTCTCACAAGCCTTCTTCAATCTCGGCCATTCGAATCGTTTTTGTATCCTGTTATACACTTTGTCCACGCCTTGATGTCCCATCTGATCATGTGAGCGAAAGAGCAATTCGGTCTGGTACAACTGTGGTAACACTATTGAATTGTATTTATAAAGGACCTTGTCCTCCTCCTTGCGCTTACAGGCTACGATTCCGTCCTTATTCAGGTACAACAAGTCTTTCCTCTTCAGGTAAAATTGCTTCAGGATTTTGTAGCTGTCTTCTTCCAAGTCTCCCCTGTCAGGTGCTCCATTCTCGATCCATCTTTTCAGACTGCTCGTCATTCTATCATTTCGTTGAGCCCTCAGGAGATCCGACAGCCTGTACCTGGCTTTCAAATACGTCTTCACCACGTTCATTTGCCCACTCATTATCTCCGGAGCATGAGCATCGTCCATCAACTTGACACACCATATCTTTTTCAAGGGCGTCGCTTCTTGCACAGATGGTTCCAGATTGGTACGGACGACCGTACCATGTGGCAGCAATCTGGTTGGGCGTTTCGAAACTGCTATCAGTTCGAGCTCGTCTGCGGCATTATCTATCACAGTGCCCTCTTCAACTGAGGTGTATCTGTCCCTGTCTGGATCCTGATGTGTTTCTCGGTCCAGCCCACGCTGCTTCCAGTCTACCAATAAGGAGTGGATTGCGATCTCTGACATATCGGAGTTGGAAGCTGTTTCAGACGTGTTGTCCCAGGACTGGGGTCTCGAGTCAACACTTGAGTCGACTGATTCCTCAACATCATATTCCAAGTTGTCTGAGATGTTTCTTGACTCCCCGGACAAAACTCTGTCCATCGGTCGCTTCAAAGCCGACTCCCCGGACAAAATTCTGCCCCTAGGTGGTCTAGTCAGCCTCTCCCCGGACAAGTCGTCCTGCACGGGCTCAAAGGTGTCTGACTCCTCAGATGAGACGTCCTTGACTGGCTCGAAGGTGTCAGACTCCCCGGACATTGTCTCGTCCACGGACGAACAATCTGGGCTTGGCTCGTACTCCTCTTTTGCATCCGTGAAGTGCACTCTCCTCGTGAAGCTAGATTTCGATCTTATCCTGACTTCTTCAGTAGTTTGGTTCTGGTTCAATGTTCCATATTCAGTGAACGAAGTTCTCAACAAGACTTCTTTCGGCATCGAGGTCACCAGCTGGTTGACGATCGACCTGCAATCCCGTTCAACGCCTCGGCTGCGAATGGACACTGGCCTCTTCTCTGTTCTCTCGGTGACAGTCAACCGCTGCATGGTCTCCATCCATTCACGATCATGCCTATCCACTTCCCTATCCAACAAGTCGCGGAGTTTTCCCATGACCTCCGGCGCCACGTTCACCGTCTTGTTCAATAAAGCGATGCTGTTTATACCCAGCCTGGTCAGTTCTTGCTGTACCAAGTTGGATCGGACTAGCAGATCCAACGGAACGGGTTCGCCTCTGGCTAAAAGCTTTATCTCCGCGGCCGTCTCCACTGGAAGGTCAGGGTGTCCAGGTATAGGATGTCCTGACTTGTCTAACCACCTAGTAAGTGGCAGCTTGTCGTAGGTTTCTTTGTCCAGAAAGGAAAACCCGTCTTTGATCTCTGATTGGTTAGCTTGCTTCTCCTCGAGGCGCTCATAAAATTCTGTCTTTTTACTGAGGCTATCTGCGTTCTGGTGCTTGTCACGGGTACGGTGCTCTATGATCATGTGGTATCCATCCAGGCGCACGATCCAACGACCAATGTAGCTTTGATCCATCGAATAGGTTTTCAGCCAGGCAAGGGCACGATTGTCCACACGTAACTTGAATGGAGCACTCCCCAGGTAGGCCCTGTATTTTTCCACGAACGTGATCACAGCAAACATCTCCGCTTTTGGTGCGCCGTACTTCATCTCAGTGTCACTCAGGACTTTACTTCCATAAGCTATCGGACGAAGAACCGTTCTCCCGTTCCACTCCTGCTCTTGGTGAAGTATGCCTGATATCGCAACCACTGATGCATCCGTGTCCAGCACGAACATTCCCTTCTCCGTTGGCATGCCGAGGACCGGTGCCTCGCAAAGTTCACGTTTGATGTTTTCAAATGAGACTTGTGCCTCATCAGTCCAGGTGAACTTTTTGCCCTTGTTTCTCATCAATCTCTGCATGGGGTATATTTTGTCAGCATACCCCTTGATGAACTCACGATAATAATTGGCGAATCCCAGAAAACTCATCAACTGTGTATCTGTTTTAGGTGCCTTCCAGGTCAACACCGCTTCAACCGCTTCGGGATCTGGTCTCACTCCATGTTTGTCAACCAGACGGCCCAAATACTTTATGGAATCCCTGAGGATTTCACACTTAGAGGGTTTGCATTTCAGACCCGCCTGCTTCATGCAAGAAAACACCTCCTCCAACCTCTCTATGTGGTCTTCTAGGGTTGGTGTTGCAATCACAACATCATCGACATAACACATGATGAGATTCCCGTATTTCTTAGTGACGCTCGTGAGTGCCTGAGCCATCAGTCGCTGGAATGTGGCCGTCGCGTTGCACAATCCGAATGGCATCCTCTTCCACTGGAACAGTCCCAGCTCACACGCGAAACCTGTTTTCTCTCGATCTTGCTTTCTGAGTGGCACTTGCCAGAATGCTGAGCCCAAATCCAACGTCGTGAAGAACTTAGCGTCTCCCAGCTTGGATAGGCTCTCATCGATGCGGGGAATGGGGTATGCGTCTTTTATAGTCACTGCGTTCAGATAACGGAAATCACAACAAAACCTGAGTTGCCCCCCTTTCTTTTTCGCCATGACCACGCCACAGGCCCATGGGGACTTCGACGGCTCGATCATGTCGTACTCCATTAACATCTCGATTTCCTTCCTACACGCTTCTGACTTGTTTGGGGTCATTCTTCTCGCCCCTTCCCTATGAGGTACCGAGCCCTCTTCTATCTCAATCTCGTGCTCTACAAAATTGCAACAACCTATGTCGGCCTTATGTTTCGAAAAAACGTCTGCGTTCCGATTTAGCACCGCCCTGAGCGAATCTAGTTCCTTGTCAGATATTTTACCCTTCAGATGTTCTATCTCAGGTAGGACAGGCCTATTCGCTGCTAACTCTGCTTCCGTCGGCCTCTCAGGAAAGTTGGAACAACTAGACAGCCCGTCATCTGTTTCCGACTTCATTGAAAACAATTTCCTAGAAGATTTCAATTCAATTACTCTTTTCATTATACATTCTTGGTTCGCATGTAATGGACACTTAGTTACATCAAACTTCTTCAAGTTCTCCACACTCAGAAAGTCTGTGTTCAGAGGCAAAGCGTAGCCAAGTTTCTTTCCCCTCTGTATTGTCACTGTTGTTGCTTCTGTGTTCAATAACACACTCACACACAGTCCGCTCTGAGTGAGTGAGAAGCTTCTTCCTAAAATAGCCGAGCTTTTACTGTTTGGATTTGGTACCAGACACACCTGTCTGTCATTGCTGAGTTCATTCAAGTTCCTCATCCTAAACGTTGCTATTACGGCTTGGTTCGGTTTTAATCTAACTTTTCGATCCAGAAAAATCGGCACCTTGGCCTGATCAATTAAGATCTTATTAAGGGGTCTTTTCTCATACTTTCTTTCAGGATCCTTGATCCTAATCAATCCGTCATTGAGATCGATCGTGACGTCAAAGTTGCGAACGAAATCCCTTCCTAGGATGAACTGGTCGGATTCATCCAAATTCTCTACTACTAGGAAGCTCATCCAAAGATGTCTCCCTCCGAGCTGCAGTGAGATGATCGGAGTTCGTCCGGCGACATAGATCGCTCCCTGATTGGCAGCTGCCAACCTGATTTTTGTCTGTATGAGATCCGACCTATCAAAACCCATGTCGGTCCAAGTATTGACTGGCATGACACTAACTACTGCTCCCGTGTCTAGCAGTCCCTTTACTGAAAGTTGTCTGCCTTGCACGTCCAGAACGTGTGCGGCCAGATCTGCCTCGCAACCAATATGCACAGCATCTTGTTCGAGCATCGCGTTGTGTCCGATTCGTCTGACCTTCAGCTCCTCTTGACCAATGTATATCCGGCCAACCTGATCGTTCGCATCAGTTATGTGAGCTTTCGTGTAGATATTGATGCCATCCACGTTCATCAGAATCGGGTAAGGGCCATGGACATCGATATAATGTCCGTCCACTTTCATCAGCCTCGGACCTCCCGTTGTGAGCAGCGCTCGCACTGCCCTGGAGTCCAGTTTGGGATCCTTCTCCTTCAGGTAGTCGGCATAGATGTCCAGGTGGACCAGTGTAATCTCGGATGGCTCGCTCAGGTTCTTGACCACCTGGTGCCCTGCGACTGAGATGATAGACATTATTTTGGTCCCTGCCTTCGTCATGCCGAAAGTCTTGCCAGATATAACGTTCAGTTTTAGTCCCTGTTTCTTGGGCTCTTTTTCATCTTCTGCTCTTGTCGTCTTACTCAGGACATTAAGACTTTCCCGAAGATCTGTGCTCTCCAGCTCCGACCTTACCCATTGCTCCACTTCTTTCGTGGCAAGGTCCTGTTTGACATTCTGCAGCGCTGTCCTTGCCGCCAGGCCGTAATCCACCTTGAGTGGACTAGACGACTCTGCTTCGAGGTTCGAGGCTACCACCTCGTCAGGCCATGTCTTAACCTTTTTGGTCGCAAAGGTGCTCGGTGTCGTTTCCTTTCTCCGAGATTCAGCCTCGTTCATCAGACGTGCTCGACTGGCCTTGACACCCGAAAGCGCCTCTTCGTGGCGGGGATGTTTCGCGTCCGCTACTGAGTCCCAAAATTGAGTACAATCCGACTTGAAGTGTCCCTCCAAATTACAGAAGAAACACCTCGGACCATATTTCATGATGAGCCCCCTGACGTACTCCTCATGATCCTCGTCGGTCGCGTCGGCGTCCTCAAGAAAGTGGCCTATGGCCTTCATGTTCTGTTTGTATGCAGAACACGCAGAAACGTGATGGTCCATCGAACCACAATTCACGCACGACCTCCTCTTGTCCATGTCATCGCGAGGTTTGTACCAACTGGAATTCGCACCAGTGTTTGTCCCGCTATAGTTGCCATAATTGCTGTAACGGTTTTGCGCCCTCGGTTTTATGAGTAAATACTCGCGTGACTTCATACGCAAGTCGTCGGGCGTGGGTACCTGGTCAAGCGACAGGGTGAAGTGAGTGGCCAACATCGTCTTCAGCTCCTCACTCCTTACTCCATCCATAAACTTCGAAGCAATCGCCAAGTTTCGCTCGGATATTCTCTCATCCGGGTTGCTTCTCCTCCTGAGCAATTCAAGGTCGTCCAAGAATTTATCTATTGATTCTTCATCTCTCTGACGCCTCTTCTCGAACTTCACCATAGCCTGGTGCCCTTGTACTCCAGAGCCGAAACGATTCAGCAGGATGTCGAATATCTTGCGAGCGCTGTCTCTCTCATTGGCTCTTTTCGCCATTACACAATTTAATGCAGTACCCTCCAGGTTGCTTGTCAGCGCGCTGCACTCTTGTTTCTTGGAGAGATTCTCTTCCTCAAAGTGTAACTTCATCACCTCTATCCAAGTATCAATGCAGCCGTCTGACTCGTCTTTATATGACTTCGGCTTTTTCAGTGTTCTTCTTGACCTCTCTCCTCTCTCGGTTGACTTCGAGAGCTTGGTGATGAATGTTTCAAGAGATCTGTTCAGAGGCTCAAACATCGAGGCATACATCGTTGTGTCTTGCGAGACTGTAGTCAGATCTGGTACTGAACTGACTTGTGGCACGGTTGGCAATCTTGTCTCCGGGGTGGCATCTGCCTCCGGCGGTACTGGATTCGTCCAGCCAGGCCTCTGCGGGGCTGCCCTTGGCCGCTCCTTGTTTCTATGTTCGTAGTTCGTTCTCGAGCCTTGCTGGGCTCTGGCACTGTTGCCCGTACCATCTCCAACATTCGCGTGGCTTGAGCGCTCCCTTGAGTTGGAATGCTCCTGCCAACTACTCCCATTCAGGATCGCGTCAAGCTTCCGCATCATCAAGTCAGATTTGGCGTCTAACCTCTTCTCCAGGCCATTCATCGTTTGGGCGTAGGTATTATCATGATCATTCAATAATCGCTCGATCTCTCTTGTCATCCTTGCCTCTCTTTCCTCTGACTCTTTATTTGCCTGTGCCAGGCTCTCAGCCAGGCATTGATCGGTGTTACGAATCAATTGAGCCTGATCAAACCTCGCCTGCGACTTCACGTGCGTTAGCTCATCTTTCAAACTCTCCCGACCATGGTGAGCTCTCTCGTCAACTTGATCTATCTTCTTAGTCATGTCCCGCCTCAATTCATCCAGGCCATTCATCACACCAGCGAACATATTACTTATGTCACCAGCTGCCCCCAGTGGCGGGGTTAGCCCCAGAGAAGATGAGGTCAGCTGCGGCGGTAGCCTAGTACTCGATGACGCACCGTCCTTTTGCTTGTGCATTGACGTCATTAGTCTGTCAAACGTTGATGATGCTCCCATCGTTATCCCATCTGACATGGGTCTGGTCGGCGAGACTGGTGACGCCTTCCTGCTCTTCTCGTTCCTTGGGCACGGTGTGAAGTTCACATCCGGATGGGATGTCTCCGGGTAGTCATAACTGGAAGTTAAACCAACAGTTGGTAGTGACGCCTTGCGCTCGTCGTACAAAGACCTCCAACTCTTCTTGGCCTTCGAACCCGGTTGTTCTTCACTCGGGCTTATACTCGACATCATCGCGTTGTTGCTCTGCTTGGCCAGAGATGAGTGGGTACTAGCCGAATGTGAGTATTCTCCCCTCCACCTGTGACTCTTGGTCTCCGATTTGGACATTCCCTTGAATAAGACTTCTTCTCGCGGCTCGACCTCGGAACGCTCCGAGGTCCCCTCTGTCCTCTCGACTTCCTCTCGTTCGAGGACCTCGTCTGGCTCAAAGTCGGGTCGAATGAGCGTTCGCTCCCCTTCGTCAAAGGGATCCACCGGCGTTTCGCTCGCAGGCTCGGCCTCGGCGCTCCGCCCTTGATTGCCATCAAGGTTTTTCTCGCTCCTTAGTTTCATTTCGATCACTGAAAGATCAGGTTGACCTTTAGTCGATTCGTCTTCAGCAAACGCGTCGGAAGCGCTGCTAAACGAGGTTTGGCTACGCCTAGTTCTAAATTTCCGCGTGCTTCCCTTGCTTAGCCTGGGAATTTTAGTAGTCGATCCTAACGAGTCCCTGCGCTGCATAGTTTTGTACAAAATGAAAATATTCGTAATTTGATGGCAACGCAAACGCACCACAAACAAGTTTTAGTTGAATCACTTAACGCTGCCTACTCGATTCCGTCAGTATCAAAATGTCTCTTCGATCTCTCACGACTAAACTAGTAACTCAACTAAAGTTACACACAGGGTCTACCCAGTATTGATATAATGCTAACTCAACCCGGTTGTATAATATAACAGTAACACTAAGTTTCCACAAGATATAATCGGTACACAAAACACAATCGATAATCAGATAAGAATATCCTACAGGTGACAGCGACCTTTTGTCAGTATCAATTTATCGCCATACAATTTATCAAGTCACTGCTTTGTTAAAATTAAACAATCTTCGATAAAAAGCAGTGATGATTCAGAAATAGATAAATAAAACTTATTCTTAAAGAAAAAGACTTCCCCCAATCGGAACGATCCGAAAGAACGAAGCCCAGGACACAGTCTTCTCAAGTGGGTGTGTATTTACCTAATACACCCACCGAGGTCTTCTTTTGGGTGTCCTGCGATTGCCCGAGCTGTCCTACTAAGTAGCTCAAGGCAACCTCTTGGTCGAAAATTCGTCAAGTCTATGAAAAAGCTCTCCCACACTCGGACTGCTCCAAGTGCACGAGAGTAGGGAACAATTTTTCTTCTCAAGTGGGTGTGTATTTGCTTAATACACCCACCGAGGTCTTCCTCTATTTGTTCCCGGATTGCCCGAACTTCCTATTAAGTAGCTCAAGGCAACCACTCAACCAAAATCACAATCAAAAAAAAATTTTGTTCGGCTACTTTTAATACACCCAATATAGAATCCAAAGTTGATCACGAATTTCCGGGTCAGAATGGGTTCTTCTGATCCTGATAAGCACGCCTAATATCCTAATATGATCCTAATTAAATGGATATTTTCCGTTTCCCAAATTGCCACAGAAGGTTTACTCAAGTCTCTTACAAGGAGGGTCGCTAGAAGGTTTAAGACACTCCGGAGGGTTACCTCGGAGGGTACCTCAATCACTCAAGTTACTTAGGAGGGTATCTTAATCACCCAAGTTACTTCGGAGGGTCCCCCTAAATTTACTAAGGAGGGTCAATAAGATGCTTAATACGCTCCGGAGGGTCACTTCGGAGGGTACCTCCAAAATTTTCAAATTTTCCGATCTCACTTGGAAGGTTCTCCTACTAGCTTCAAAAAGCGTCAAAATAAGCTAAGGGTTCTAGGGGGAGCTGTTTCAACTTCTTAGGGTGATTTCGTGGAAATTTTCCACTAAGGAGGGTTGTTAAAGGGTTTAGCTGACTCCGGAGGGTCACTTCGGAGGGTTCCCCCAAAACCAAAAAAAAGGTTAAATCACCGCAGTAAAGCCTCTGAAAGCGGTCTACCTGACTTAAAACTAGGTTGGCTGACACGGTCAACCTTCCCAGTTGAATAAAAAGATGTTTTGATAAAATTTTCTGCCGCTCGGAGGGTTGCCCGTTATTTGGACCCTCCGAACCAACAAATTCTAAAAAATTTTTTCTTTTCCGAAATAATCAACCCAAAAACGGTTGTGATTCGGAAAAGTGGTCAAAAACGTCGACTTATGGTACCAAAATTATCCCGATCGGATAACTAGTCTTTGAGAAATCGCCAAAAACGCGTTCGTCAAAATGGCCTTTTTCACCACCTGTATAGGATCTGAAAGACTTTTTTCGCAATTCCGGTCGAAAGTGCCTAAAAATACTTGAAATGAGCGTAGCAGCCCTGTACGGCACTGGAATAAAGCAAAAAACCGGACCAAAATTGGTTTAGAAACAAAAATTTGGCCAAAAACTATCAAATTTGGACCCTCCGATTCCTTCCTTTTCCAAACCTTAAGTCGTTGGCTCTATCCACGGAGCTACTCGGAGGGTTACCCAAAAATTTCTCTAGTAACCGAGCACGTTGTGCCAGCACGCTCCTAACGCAAAAAATTTTATTGCTCTAACTCTAAAAACTCAAAAACTCGATCCCCAAAACAGATTGACAAAATTCAAAAAATTATCGAAATTTTGACCGAAAAATTTTGGTTTTTTCCAACTTCTACTGAGTCTTTTCTCACGCGGTTTCTTTGGTTAGGGGGATCGAACTACGTAGCTACTCCCTATATAAAAGCTTTTTGTTGTTCGGAAAAGCTCGGATATCCAAAAATTTGGGGGTCTACAGTTTGATCGAAAATGGATGATTTTCGACAAAATTGGGTGTTTTTTGGATCTAATTGAGGAGATAAGTAATATATAATAAGGATAATAATCTAATAATAGTCGTTAATGAATAGTACTATACCCTCCTTTGCACCAAAATATCCGAATTAAGACCCTTAACTCGGAAATTTGTAATCGATGGAGGGTACAATCGGACCGCGCCAATCGTGCCCCCCACCACTTAAGTTTTAATGAAACAGTACCCGAACGATACTAAAATTGCTTCAACGATACCCAACAGTCGTTGCGGATGTTGTCCTTGATGTCCCTGTTGAGTGTGGAACACGCTGATCAGCTTGCCACTCTACCCTCCGGCCACCGGCAAAATCACCATTAACGTGCTTAAACACTCAAATTACACTCGAGGGAGGGTACCCAACCCTTCACCAAAACACACAATCTCTCTATCAGAAACGATATAAATCAATCTGAAACAACAACAAATAGGAAGGTCAGATCACATCTCGTCCGGAAATAACATATAAACTGTCACTTTATGTTTTTTTACTGTTTTTGGTCTTTTTTGGATTTTTTTTACTGTTTTTTGTACTTTTTTGTTTTTAAATAAATTTGTTTTTGGCTTTTTCTTGGTTATACACTATTTTTGTTTGCTTTTACGCTTTTTCTTTAATTGTTTTTGGTCCTGGGACCTCAGGACAAGCGGGCTCTAGATTTCCCACCTAACCCTCCGGCCCCCGGAATTTTCGGTGTTAACTAAGTTAAAAAGCTAAATTGCACTAGACGGAGGGTACGCACCCTCCCCCTAGTACAACAACGGTCATTAAGGCCTCTAACTCGGGCTTACGCCCGGAGCGGAGGGTACGTCGCTGAAACGCTTGCTGATCATGATGGTTTCATGCCTTTAACAGGCCCACCCAGGAGCGCCATAAAAACGTCTATGTAACATTCGCCCAAAGTCTAGTTCTCCGGTTTCTCTTGCCGATTTCAATTTTTTTATTATGAGGTTTTCGGTGTGGGTGAGTCCTACCCCCATGGCTCGCTCCCGATTCTGATGAACGTGGATGGCATCAATATCTACACGAATGGAGCAGTGTAATCTCGGATGGCTCGCTCAGGTTCTTGACCACCTGGTGCCCTGCGACTGAGATGATAGACATTATTTTGGTCCCTGCCTTCGTCATGCCGAAAGTCTTGCCAGATATAACGTTCAGTTTTAGTCCCTGTTTCTTGGGCTCTTTTTCATCTTCTGCTCTTGTCGTCTTACTCAGGACATTAAGACTTTCCCGAAGATCTGTGCTCTCCAGCTCCGACCTTACCCATTGCTCCACTTCTTTCGTGGCAAGGTCCTGTTTGACATTCTGCAGCGCTGTCCTTGCCGCCAGGCCGTAATCCACCTTGAGTGGACTAGACGACTCTGCTTCGAGGTTCGAGGCTACCACCTCGTCAGGCCATGTCTTAACCTTTTTGGTCGCAAAGGTGCTCGGTGTCGTTTCCTTTCTCCGAGATTCAGCCTCGTTCATCAGACGTGCTCGACTGGCCTTGACACCCGAAAGCGCCTCTTCGTGGCGGGGATGTTTCGCGTCCGCTACTGAGTCCCAAAATTGAGTACAATCCGACTTGAAGTGTCCCTCCAAATTACAGAAGAAACACCTCGGACCATATTTCATGATGAGCCCCCTGACGTACTCCTCATGATCCTCGTCGGTCGCGTCGGCGTCCTCAAGAAAGTGGCCTATGGCCTTCATGTTCTGTTTGTATGCAGAACACGCAGAAACGTGATGGTCCATCGAACCACAATTCACGCACGACCTCCTCTTGTCCATGTCATCGCGAGGTTTGTACCAACTGGAATTCGCACCAGTGTTTGTCCCGCTATAGTTGCCATAATTGCTGTAACGGTTTTGCGCCCTCGGTTTTATGAGTAAATACTCGCGTGACTTCATACGCAAGTCGTCGGGCGTGGGTACCTGGTCAAGCGACAGGGTGAAGTGAGTGGCCAACATCGTCTTCAGCTCCTCACTCCTTACTCCATCCATAAACTTCGAAGCAATCGCCAAGTTTCGCTCGGATATTCTCTCATCCGGGTTGCTTCTCCTCCTGAGCAATTCAAGGTCGTCCAAGAATTTATCTATTGATTCTTCATCTCTCTGACGCCTCTTCTCGAACTTCACCATAGCCTGGTGCCCTTGTACTCCAGAGCCGAAACGATTCAGCAGGATGTCGAATATCTTGCGAGCGCTGTCTCTCTCATTGGCTCTTTTCGCCATTACACAATTTAATGCAGTACCCTCCAGGTTGCTTGTCAGCGCGCTGCACTCTTGTTTCTTGGAGAGATTCTCTTCCTCAAAGTGTAACTTCATCACTTCTATCCAAGTATCAATGCAGCCGTCTGACTCGTCTTTATATGACTTCGGCTTTTTCAGTGTTCTTCTTGACCTCTCTCCTCTCTCGGTTGACTTCGAGAGCTTGGTGATGAATGTTTCAAGAGATCTGTTCAGAGGCTCAAACATCGAGGCATACATCGTTGTGTCTTGCGAGACTGTAGTCAGATCTGGTACTGAACTGACTTGTGGCACGGTTGGCAATCTTGTCTCCGGGGTGGCATCTGCCTCCGGCGGTACTGGATTCGTCCAGCCAGGCCTCTGCGGGGCTGCCCTTGGCCGCTCCTTGTTTCTATGTTCGTAGTTCGTTCTCGAGCCTTGCTGGGCTCTGGCACTGTTGCCCGTACCATCTCCAACATTCGCATGGCTTGAGCGCTCCCTTGAGTTGGAATGCTCCTGCCAACTACTCTCATTCAGGATCGCGTCAAGCTTCCGCATCATCAAGTCAGATTTGGCGTCTAACCTCTTCTCCAGGCCAGTCATCGTTTGGGCGTAGGTATTATCATGATCATTCAATAATCGCTCAATCTCTCTTGTCATCCTAGCCTCTCTTTCCTCTGACTCTTTGTTTGCCTGTGCCAGGCTCTCCGCCAGGCATTGATCGGTGTTGCAAATCAACTGAGCTTGATCAACCCTCGCCTGCGATTTCACGTGCGTTAGTTCATCTCTCAGATTCTCTTGACCCTTGTGAGCTCTCTCATCCACCTGATCTATTCTTTTAGTCATGTCCCGTCTCAGTTCATCCAGACCATTCATTACGCCAGCGAACATGTCACTTATGTCGCCAGTGGCCCCAAATGACGGGGTTAGTCCCATAGTAGATGAGGTCAACGGCGGCTGCAGCCTGGTGCTTGATGACGCACCGCCTCTTTGCTTGCTCATCGACGTCATTAATCTGTCGAAGGTTGACGACGCTCCCATCGTTATCCCATCTGACATGGGCCTGGTCGGCGAGGTTGATGACGCCTTCCTGCTCATGTCATTCCTTGGGCACGGTGTGAAGTTCACATCCGGATGGGTTATCTCCGGGTAGTCATCACTGGAAGTCAAACCTACAGTTGGTAGTGACGCCATGCGTTCGTCGTACAAGGACTTCCAACTCTTCTTGGCCTTCGAACCCGTTTGTTCTCCACTCGGGCTTATACTCGACATCATCGCGTTGTTGCTCTGCTTGGCCAGAGATGAGTGGGTACTAGCCGAATGTGAGTATTCTCCCCTCCACCTGTGACTCTTGGTCTCCGATTTGGACATTCCCCTGTACAACACTTCCTCCCGAGGTTCGACCTCGGGACGCTCCGAGGTCTCCTCTGTCCTCTCGGCTTCCTCCCGTTCGAGGACCTCGTCTGGCTCAAAGTCGGGTCGAATGAGCGTTCGCTCCCCTTCGTCAAAGGGATCCACCAGCGTTTCGCTCGCAGGCTCGGCCTCGGCGCTCCGCCTTTGATTGCCATCGAGGTTTTTCTCGCTCCTTAGTTTCATTTCGCTCACTGAAAGATCAGGTTGAGCTTTAGTCGATTCGTCTTCAGCAAACGCGTCGGAAGCGCTGCTAAACGAGGTTTGGCTACGCCTAGTTCTAAACTTCCGCGTGCTTCCCTTGCTTAGCTTGGGAATTTTAGTAGTCGATCCTAGCGAGTCCCTGCGCTGCATAGTTTTTAACAAAATGAAAGTATTCGTAATTTGATGGCAATGCAAACGTACCACAAACAAGATTTAGTTAAATCACTTAACGCTGCCTACTCGATTCCGTCAGTATCAAAATGTCTCTTAGATCTCTCACGACTAAATTAGTGACTCAGCTAAAGTTACACACAGGGTCTACCCAGTATTGATATAATGCTAACTCAACCCGGTTGTATATTATAACAGTAACACTAAGTTTCCACAAGATATAATCGGTACACAAAACACAATCGATAATCAGATAAGAATATCCTACAGGTGACAGCGACCTTTTGTCAGTATCAATTTATCGCCACACAATTTATCAAGTCACTGCTTTGTTAAAATTAAACAATCTTCGATAAAAAGCAGTGATGATTCAGAAATAGATAAATAAAACTTAGTCTTAAAGAAAAAGACTTCCCCCAATCGGAACGATCCGAAAGAACGAAGCCCAGGACACAGTCTTCTCAAGTGGGTGTGTATTTGCCTAATACACCCACCGAGGTCTTCTTTTGGGTGTCCTGCGATTGCCCGAGCTGTCCTACTAAGTAGCTCAAGGCAACCTCTTGGTCGAAAATTCGTCAAGTCTATGAAAAAGCTCTCCCACACTCGGACTGCTCCAAGTGCACGAGAGTAGGGAACAATTTTTCTTCTCAAGTGGGTGTGTATTTGCTTAATACACCCACCGAGGTCTTCCTCTATTTGTTCCCGGATTGCCCGAACTTCCTATTAAGTAGCTCAAGGCAACCACTCAACCAAAATCACAATCAAAAAAAAATTTTGTTCGGGTACTTTTAATACACCCAATATAGAATCCAAAGTTGATCACGAATTTCCGGGTCAGAATGGGTTCTAATATCCTAATATGATCCTAATTAAATGGATATTTTCCGTTTCCCAAATTGCCACAGAAGGTTTACTCAAGTCTCTTACAAGGAGGGTCGCTAGAAGGCTTAAGACACTCCGGAGGGTTACCTCGGAGGGTACCTCAATCACTCAAGTTACTTAGGAGGGTATCTTAATCACCCAAGTTACTTCGGAGGGTCCCCCTAAACTTACTAAGGAGGGTCAATAAGATGCTTACTATGCTCCGGAGGGTTACTTCGGAGGGTACCTCCAAAATTTTCAAATTTTTTGATCTCGCTTAGAAGGTTCTCCTACTAGCTTCAAAAAGCGTCAAAACAAGGTAAGAGCTCTAAGGGGAGCTGTTATAACTTCTTAGGGTGATCTCGTGGAAATTTTCCACTAAGGAGGGTTGCTAAGGGGTTTAGCTGACTCCGGAGGGTCACTTCGGAGGGTTCCCCCAAAATCAAGAAAAAGGGTTATATCACCGCAGTAAAGCCTCTGAAAGCGGTCTACCTGACTTAAAACTAGGTTGGCTGACACGGTCAACCTTCCCAATTGAATAAAAGGATGTTTTGATAAAAATTTTCTGTCGCTCGGAGGGTTGCCCGTGATTTGGACCCTCCGAACCAACAAATCCTAAAAAATCTTTCTTTTCCGAAATAATCAACCCAAAAACGGTTGCGATTCGGAAAAATGGTCAAAAACGTCGACTTATGGTACCAAAATTATCCCGATCGGATAACTAGTCTTTGAGAAATCGCTAAAAACGCGTTCGTCAAAATGGCCTTTTTCACCACCTGTATAGGATCTGAAAGACTTTTTTCGCAATTCCGGTCGAAAGTGCCTAAAAATACTTGAAATGAGCGTAGTAGCCCTGTACGGCACTGGAATAATGCAAAAAACCGGACCAAAATTGGTTTAGAAACAAAAATTTGGCCAAAAACTATCAAATTTGGACCCTCCGATTCCTTCCTTTTCCAAACCTTAAGTCGTTAGCTCTATCCACGGAGCTACTCGGAGGGTTACCCAAAAATTTCTCTAGTAACCGAGCACGTTGTGCTAGCACGCTCCTAACGGAAAAAATTTTATTGCTCTAACTCTAAAAACTCAAAAACTCGATCCCCAAAACAGATTGACAAAAATTCAATGGATGATTTTCGACAAAATTGGGTGTTTTTTGGATCTAATTGAGGAGATAAGTAATATATAATAAGGATAATAATCTATTAATAGTCGTTAATGAATAGTACTATACCCTCCTTTGCACCAAAATATCCGAATTAAGACCCTTAACTCGGAAATTTGTAATCGATGGAGGGTACAATCGGACCGCGCCAATCGTGCCCCCCACCACTTAAGTTGTAATGAAATAGTACCCGAACGATACTAAAATTGCTTCAACGATACCCAACAGTCGTTGCGGATGTTGTCCTTGATGTCCCTGTTGAGTGTGGAACACGTTGATCAGCTTGCCACTCTACCCTCCGGCCACCGGCAAAATTACCATTAACGTGCTTAAACACTCAAATTACACTCGAGGGAGGGTATCCAACCCTTCACCAAAACACACAATCTTTCTATCAGAAACGATATAAATCAATCTGAAACAACAACAAATAGGAAGGTCAGATCACATCTCGTCCGGAAATAACATATAAACTGTCACTTTATGTTTTTTACTGTTTTTGGTCTTTTTTGGATTTTTTACTGTTTTTTGTACTTTTTTGTTTTTAAATAATTATGTTTTTGGCTTTTTCTTGGTTATACACTGTTTTTGTTTGGTTTTACGCTTTCTCTTTAGTTGTTTTTGGTCCCGGGACCTCGGGACAAGCGGGTTCATGACTTCACACCTAACCCTCCGGCCCCCGGAATTTTCGGTGTTAACTAAGTTAAAAAGCTAAATTGTACTAGACGGAGGGTACGCACCTTCCCCCTAGTACAATAACGGTCATTAAGACCTCTAACTCGGGCATACGCCCGGAGCGGAGGGTTCGTCGCTGAAACGCTTGCTGATCATGATGGTTTCATGCCTTTAACAGGCCCACCCAGGAGCGCCATAAAAACGTCTATGTAACATTCGCCCAAATATCACACAGCGACGGAGCGTAGAAAAAGTACCTATTAACGACTGGCAGGCGTCAGTTACCTTAATTCTACTCGTTTTTCACCGTCTCGACCTTGCCAGTTGATTTTCTGGTCTGTCTAGGGCAAAGTAAAAAGTTACCATTTTTAGGCCATCAGTCAAACGACTTTTGATCAGCTTTCGTTTACATGCGAACACAACCACATAGCTGAGTCTCGGATCCTCAGACTACGTGATTGTCATTAAAAACACGGCTCGAACAACCTATTTTTATATGTTTTTGTGTGACAGTTTTATATTAAATCCATTGGAGATGGATTGACCCTTTCCTTTTTCTATCTACTCATGTCCTGAAATATCAAATAATATCGGTGTTTAATTAAGATCTAGGACATTACAGCAGCTGTTAAAGTTAGTTTATACAGTCCCTTCACATAGACAGTCTCTGGGGGACCAAGCCTCCGCTTCCGTGATTTTCTTGAGATAACACTCTTATCTCTTATATTTCGTGTCCCGGGAGGGTTCCGTGGTATTTCTCTTCCCCCCACTGAAGCCTCCGTCTCCACAAATATCTGTCGCTAAGGTCCTTGTCGTGTTTTATTGCCACGATAAGAGGCTCCGTGTTTTTCTATCTCTGATACAACTGTTCTTCACAATCTATTTCGTGGTTCTGATTTTCGTCTTTTCTATTCAAAATGGCCGTCTTTTTTCTATTTCTCAGAAATGTTCTTCTTCCGATCGAAATTTTAAAAATAAAAATTCTAGAACATTCTGACCCTCCGTCGCAACACTTTTCTGTTCATAAGGCCTTTAGTCACTCTTTTTTCTGTCGCGGGAAGGTTGTGCTGTGTCATCCGGCAGAATGGCACAGTCTTTGCAATGCCACCGCCACATTTCAGCGGTTGATGGCACACGCGCTGATAGGTGTGACGAAGAAGTACGGCAATCTGGTAATGTGCTATGTGGATGACGTGGTAATAGCGACGCCCACACTAGAAGACCACATTGAGAGACTTGAAGAGGTGTTTGCGTGTATGAAGAGGTCGGGGCTAAAGTGTAAACCATCAAAGTGCGAGATACTCAAGGATTCGATAAAATACTTGGGCAGGATGGTGGACAGGCACGGCATCAGACCAGATCCAGATGCAGTAGAAGCAGTTCTAACTTGGAAATCGCTAAAAACGGCACACCAATTGATGAGCTTCCTTGGTTTTGCGAATTACTATAGAGAATTCATCAAAGGCTATGCAGACAAGGTATACCCGATGCAACAGTTAATGAGGCACAAGGGCAAGAAATTCACGTGGAACAACGCAGCGGAAGAATCATTCCAGAGAATAAAGAAAGAGTTGTGCGAGGCACCAGTACTAGGGATGCCAACAGAGAAAGGGATGTACGTGCTAGACACGGATTCGTCGGTAGTAGCGATTTCTGGAATTCTCCATCAGGAGTAAGAATGGAACGGGAAAACAGTCTTGAGACCAATAGCGTCTAAGTCTTATAGGAGCGTCTAATAGGAGCAAAGTCTTAAGTGACACAGAAATGAAGTAGGGGGCACCGAAAGCAGAGATGTTCGCGTTGGTTACCTTTGTCGAGAAAAATAGAGCATACCTAGGCAGCGAGCCATTCAAGCTGCGAGCCGACAACAGGGCACTAAGCTGGCTGAAGTTGTACTCAATGGACCAAAGTTACATTGGGAGGTGGATAGTTCGCCTGGATGGGTACAACATGATAATTGAGCACAGAACACGAGACAAACATCAAAACGCTGACAGCTTGAGTAAGAAGACGGAGTTCTACGAGAGGCAAGAACAGAGGGAGGCAGATAGACCTGAAATCAAGGATGGCTTCTCCTTCATGGATAAGGAAACGTACGACAGTCTTCCACTCACGAGATGGCTAGACAAATCAGGCAAACCAATAGAAGATCACCCCGAATTACCAAAAGAACCTCCGGAGAAAACAATCTTGAAGAAGAACCGAGGGATGCCGATAGGGATAATACTCAAGTTAAAGATTGTGAGGGAGACGCTCAAGGCAAAAGGCTATGATCTTAACCAGGTAGAAACGGGAGATGCACAAATAGATGATGACTTAATGAGGTTACTCGAGAAACTAGCAGATGATAAACCCGTGATCCAAGAAAAGGGTAAGGAGGAACGTAGGTCACAATACTGCGAAGGAGCGAGATAGTTAGTGATAAAAACACCTCGAAGGTGACCAACCCTGATGGGAAAGAAGTCGTGCAGTCACTGGTTGAAAAAATCCCTGACGACATACTTGAACAGACTCGGGCTAGGAAAAAGAAAGTGGCGTTCAAGGAAGAAGCTGAATACCTGGGAATAGGTCAAGAGTCCGGGGAGTGGTCCACGTCCACGGAGGAAGAGGATGCTGAAGAAGGAAATTTGTCCGGGGAGACGATCAGGATAGTCTATGCATGATATTGGCGGAAGAGAAGATTAGACGCCGCGACAGGGAATTACAGACAGATCCATCCGCAGGAACGTACAATTTGGACGTACAAGAAGTACGAGGAGGTGAAGAACTTGAAAGAATTGCAGCTTCGAGGAAACCATTCAGGGAACTATCATGCAACTCAAATGTCAGAACAAATCTGGTGCCAGAAGATGATATGAAGATCGTGAAGAGGATAATATGCGTGAAGCTGAATGATGACATCCACAACCCTGGTGAAATGAATGGACAGATCATGGCACTAAAGGAACATGTCAAGGCGAGATATAGCCTGTCGGACCTGATAAGAGCCCAAAAGAATGACAAGATGACAAGTAACCTCTCCAAATGGATCCGGACGGGGTAAATGTATGCCTGGCATGCCTGCAAGTAAAAGACCCAAGGAAGATGAAATTCCCACTCAAGTCGGTTGAAAGCTCAGAATTTAATGAAGTGGTGCAGATACACCATCAAAAAATCTGAATGACGGAGTCGGGGTATAACCAGATACTGGTTATAATAGACCACTTCACAAAGTTGGCAGAAGCGAAGCCGTGTCAAACAGCCTCAGCAGAGGAGACGTGTGACTACCTGATAACTCATTGGATATCGAGGTATGGTTGTTCAATGACTTTTCAGTCAGACAACGGCAAAGCATTTGTGTGGGATTTGACCAAAGAATTAATGAAGAGGTCACACATTGCTCAAGCACACTCAACGACTTACCATCCTCAGACCAACGGGCTGGTAGAGAGACAGAATAGAAGGCTGTTGAACATGCTGAGGGTATACTGCTCAAGATACATGACAGACTGGGATAATAATCTGGGGCAAGTCGATGGGGCGTACAACAGTACGCAACACTCAACAACGGGCATCAGTCCTTTCATGATGTTGACGGGCAGGGAGAGAGCAATGCCTTCGACATTCTTTTACCCAGAATACGAAGGGAACAGGACGTCGCCTCAAGCTTACGTGAAAGAAGCGATCAGGAGACAGCAGGAACTAAACGAGCTATGCAGGAGGAACACTGCGCAATCACAAATGAGACAGCGCAAGAAATATGATGAAAAGATACTACAAGCGAAGCCACATGAGGTGGGACAGTACGTGTGGGTCTTCCAGAATGTCATACCGCCCAAGGGGACAAAGAAATTACTCAAAAAATGGAGAGGACCATTCATGATAACGGAAGTACATCAACAAGGACGGTTCTACCGCTTGAGTACTGGGCGAGCAGCACATTATGAAAACCTGAAGCCTCATGTCCCATCCCCAGAGGACTGGTGTATACCAAAGCACATGGAGGGACTTGAGTACCTACTGGTGGAGCCAGCATGTGAAGTGAACGAAAGAGGCACCAGAGAGAAAAATGATGGCAATGAGAACTTGAGTTTGGATGACAATGAAAAAATAGAAGCGGACTCTGAAGCGGAATCTTTTGTGGAAGAAGACTGGTACGATCCGGAGCAAGGTGAGGTGCCGAAGTGGCCAGAACCAGATTTATCGATATCAGCGGGGACAAGGAGTGGCAATCGCAAACGGACAAGCATGAAGTACAACAGGTACGGAGACGATTTTCTGATCGATAAGATACAGCCCGATGGCCTAAGCAAAGAGCTACTAAGTGTGGGCGAACTGGTTGCTGATGATGAATGGCAAATCATCAATGACAATGAACACTACCCACAGGAAGACTACTCGACACCAGAGCGGGAGACGGATTTGGAACAGAGCGAGATAGAGAGGAGGGAGAATACGAACTTGAGGATATTAGATTGGATGTGCGATGTCAAGAACGGAAGCGACGAAGGACAAAGCATACAACAAGTTGACATATCAGCGGGAAAGCACATGAAAACCCGAAAATCCCCTCTTCGGCTGGACGGCAACAGACAGGCCGCTCGACATTCCGCCAGACAATTCAGACCCAGCATCATCGACGGGGACGTCGATAAATATTTTTGTCCGGGGAGTGGGGGTAGGACTTACCCACACTGAAAATTTAATGATAAAGAAACTCAGGGAAGTGAGAGAAACGAATGGACTGGAACTGGATGGGGAGGAGGCTGAGCCTACCATAGGACGGAATTTCAAAACGAAGTTTGAAATACCAAACGAATACTCGGAAAACATCCTGATAACGGATAGTGACTTCATTCTGTCAGACAGGACTAGCGCAATCTGTATCACGGCGGACATGAGTTTCAAATCAAGACTGGAGGCCGACTTCAAGAGAGAGTACCAGAACGTGGAGTTTCTGTTTATACAGATACCGGGCTGGGAGGAATGGCTGCGCTTCCACCATCAGTAGCACAAGTCCCAGGCAAATACCTGTGCTTCCTAGTGACGAGGGTCAATGACAGGAACACAATCGATCCTGAACACGTGATGTTGGCACTAACAAGACTACGAGACTTCATGATTGAAAGAAGGATAACGGAGGTCTCAATGCCGGTCTATGACCCAAACAGGGGCAAGTTGAGCCCAAGGGAATTATACGCTATCCTACACGTGGTCTTCGCGGAAACAGAGATAATGGTACATCTGCACAAGAAATACTACTTGAGCATCGCCTGAGTCGGGTACATGGGGGTCTCGAGTTGGGTATGAAGGGATTTCAAGTTGGGTATTGGGGCACGGCACAGGTAAAAGGATCTTAAAGGTGATTGGCATGACAATTAAGTTTTAAATGATTGATGGTGCTAAAACATAAAATGAATCTGCATGCTTTTAGAAAACTTCCAATTGAACTATTTTATTAGTACGAAAAGGAAAAGGTTTTAACTATAGTGGCAGGGGGGTTTTAGGTTAGGAACATAGCATGTTAGTCTAAAAATCAAGTGTTATTTTCAGATTGATTTGGTAAAGTCAAATTGACTACCCAACTACACTCAATTGAAAGAAAAGAAGTTCTTGAACGAACACACAAGTTGAACAACGCTTCAAGAAGTTAATTCTCAAGTACTCAAGTTGGTACGCTAATACTCAAGTTGGTAAGGTAGTTCTCAAGTGGTAAGGTAATTCACAAGTTGGTTAATACTCAAGATCATCTAGAAATTATAGAAATGGCAGATCGATTCTGGAAGTCCATGCCATCGGCTCTGAAAAGGCCCACGCTCGATGAATTATACAGACGCTTGAGGGACCTGGATTATACCCAGGTGGATGAGAGGATGGCAGTGATGCTGAACGCCATCCTCCAGCTAGAAGAACAGGGTGAATGCAGGGAGTCTGCAACAGAAGCTGTCTTGATGGTCGGCTACACCACTGAGGGAATATCCAACCAGGAGCAAACCAGATGGCTGTCCTAGAATGTGGATGGAGGAGTGAGGGGATTCGACTTGGCAAGGAACCCTGGCTTGGGCAACAACACCGAGTATGGCGCAGGGGAGTTCCCACTACCGATCAGACCATCAGCAAGATCAACGGGCCAGAACACGAGCAAGATGCCATCGATGACGCGAGCGCAACAAACGGAAGAAGCGTATCCGGACCTCAGTACTCTGAAGAGAGAACTTGAGAGGACTCAGCCGGAGAGGAACAAAGCGAACCTCGACCGGGATCAAGCGAAGCTTGAGAGAGATCAGGCAAATCTGGAGAGAGATCCAGCGATTGTCGAAAAGGACCAAGCGCGGAGGGAACTTGATATGCTGAAGGCCGAGCATCTACAAGAACAAAGGGTGCGAGAGAATACCGCGAATTGCGAACAGCTGAAGTCGGAACTTGAGAGAATCCAGCAACGACAACGCGAGCTCGATATGCAGAAGGGAGCCAGGCCCAAGGAGCAAATGGCTACCGGCTCAAGGCCAGAGTCGCGTATGGAGGTGGACGAAGCTCCCAGATCGATGGGACGATTTAACTTTGACCGCGCGGCTCAGGAGCATATGAATGAGGGGTTGGAGGTATGGATACCAACTGAGTCAACGTCCTCCCTGCGTGGCCTAGAGACACAAACGATACGTCCATTGATGGACGTCGCACTGCCTGGGTATACCCCAAGTTCAACCCCGAGCGGTTGTCAGGTGAGCGGCAGCTCGTCACGTCTGAAAGAATTGAACGAGAGGCTATTACTAAGGAATCGTGAGAGCCCGGCAAGAGTGGAGTTACCCCTGACGTGGAGGGAGCAACCTATCAGGAGTGTGGTAATCTCAAGCTACAAGAAAAACACGGAAGGCAGATACCACAGGCACAATCGCATGGATTGGAGCACGGCGCGAAGAATCAGGAGCGATTGCTTCCATGACGCGGCTTGGGTGGAAAACCTCACGCAGCCACGTGTGCCAGAAGGGGCGGTCCACCTAATCGTAGGGGACAGCCTGCTGCGGGTGCTGACCCGGATTCAATCACATTGGCAAACGGGGATCTTCAGTATCGCTGGAGCTGCGACGCCACAGATGTTGGCAACACTTGAGATGCTAGGGATGGCAAGAGTGTACACGGTGACCCTAATGATCGGGACGAATGACGTGTCCAGGGGGGAGATGAGCTGCATCCTTGAGGAATTGCGGATTCAAATGGATCATGCCATTCTCACGATGTGTACCATTCCTTACAACATGAAGCCGGACCAACACGCGATAGAAATGAACACGAAGGTGCGAAACGTGAACGAAATAATCAGGCAAATACATCAAAGGAGTGTCCTTCTCGTTGGATTACTGGACGTAGCCGAACAGATGGAGCGATCTGTTTTCCCCGACGATGCATCCTCAGACGGGATCCACTTTGACAGGCCTAGGGGAGTGGAATGGTTGAATGATGTCTTCCAAAGGCACATAAGCGCGTTGGAGGCAGAATTGCTGGAGACGGCCCAATTCACATTCGGGCCACCTCCAAATCCGCCTTTCTTTAACTCAAGAACCTTATCCAGTCGCCTGGGAGCGACGACCGATTCTAGAGACAGCTCGAGGAGCAGCCGGACCAGATTACCAGGTGCCGCACCCATGGAGGCCGAGGAGGCAACGTCATCAACACCTCAGAGTTCGGTAGTATCCTCGGTGGTGGTGGTGGAGAACAAGAGGGTGGAGAGACCGGCGGAGACCAGTCGGTCGAGATATCTGGAGAAGGTAAAGGAGCTGGACTTGGAAGATCTGGTGTGCAGGCAAGAGTTGGCAGAAGCTTTGTGTCTCGAGCGAGTGTCACATGAAGACTTGGGTAGACACTAGTGCGTGGACTGGTTGAAGGCTCACGAGACGCATTTCTGAAGAGCGAAAGCCATGCAGATCTGACTGGGATTCCCACAAAATCGGTCATGGGACCCATCAATTACAGGCCTCTCAAGTTGCTGGGGAGTCCGGGACTCATAAAGGAGCCCCCCAAACATCGAACGAGCATTGCCAGAATTAGGTTGGCAACTCCAGCACAGTTGAGGGTGGTGGGCAAACTGTTGAACCCAAGGGAAATGGAACTGCCGGATGCCGCTTATGAAGGCACGAGGTTGGCAGACGATCCTAGATACGGGAAACCCTGCGGGAACACCCAATTGGCCAAGACCTTGGCAGTTTACGACCGAGCAGATCCAGCTGCTGCGAGGGTGGTCATCGTTGCGGGATCGGACTTCGAGGGAACGTCTCCCAAGTTGTTCTGGCCGGAGACTTTGATATACTCACTGCCAGGAGCTGAGCTGAACCAAATGTCAACCTTGGTGGTAGCAAAAAAATCGGAGATGCCTTGCGAGCCCGAGCTACTACTGTTTGCGGGAATGAATGACCACCTGCATGCGACGGGGTTTCTTGAGCAGCTCAAGGGTGATGAACCGGCGCCGAAGAGAATCTGGGAAGCTATCCAGACATTATTTGCAGCGATGAATGAGGTACAGGAGAACGTTACCTCACGATTTGGTTCCAAGACAAGAGTGGTGTTCACGACTTCCCCCGGGTACGCGAGCATGCCTCCCGCCCTGCAATTTGTATATGCGGTCTTAATCTTGATAGCCGAGGGGAATGGATGGCGTATCCTGATGGCAGCTCCCAATCGGGAGTTGGAACCGACGAACTTGAGGCTTCGCAAGTCAGAACTGGCGGCGGCGTGGGCGGATGTGTCCCACGCGTTGAGGGGCTTCTACGAGTTAGCAGACATCCTCCTTGTATTGGACGAGGTCCTCTTGCTGGAGATATCGAACTTCGCCAGACAACTCAAGCTCAGCCCGGTTATAGGGGACGATCATCCAATAATAACTCACCTGACGGCCAGCCTGTGGTTTCGAAGCATGGAATTGACTATCACAAGCTCCACCAGTAAGTCCAGAGGACCGAGCAATGAAAGAAAGAACGTAGCCGCAACAGAGAAGCAACTGGAGTCGATGGTGTATCGACTGACACAAGAAAGAGGCAGGTGGCCATTCCTGACACCAAGGTTGGAAAACGCTACGGAGAAGACGAGGGAGAATGCTCCACCTCTTGTGAAGCAAATCTGGGATTTTCTTGAGGAGCAGCTGGAAGTGGCCGAGAAAAGGGAAATGACGGTGACCAGGCTCGTCACAGCTGCCAACGAGGTCACAGTTGGAGGGTTCTGGAGGGAGCACGCAAAGCGTGAGCTGAAAACGAGGAGGGATCACGAGATTCTTGAGTTCTTGAGTCCTTGTTGGGGAAAGGAGTTCATGGCTGGAGTGTTTAGTGCAAAGCAGACTATCTTTGGAGCCTTTGTACAAGAAATCCTGAACATGCCCATCAGCCTGTTGTTGGCACTGTACCTGGTTTACCCGAGGTACCTATTCAATATGGGTCCAGCGTACATGTTCAGTCGGGGTGTGGAAACACTCCGGATTGACGGGTATCTGGCACTGGTGCTCCTGACCCATGGTGAACTGGTGTCATTTCATCGACTTACGAAATATGGGGAGCCCCTGTCGATGGGAAAAACCCACTCAAGCATTGACACCTATTCATATAAGTGTGCTGCAGGGCTAAAGACGCTGCTAGTGCAGTACCTCCTGATGCAGAACCGACACCTGACTGGTGAGGAGAAGAACCCAAAGACGAGAGATGAATGGAGGAAAGTGAATGGGGGCATGCCTCTGTTGACAGACCTGTGCCTGGCAATGAGATCGTACCCCATGGGGTTAATCCGGGGGCTGAAGGAGGTCGTAACCTGCATTTATGGACCGGCCGTGACATACGCGTTTCCAGATCCTCTGGTGACAGCTTATCGCTACTCCGTGACACACTTGAGCCTCTTAAGTATACTGGATGGGACGACACTCAATTGGTGTCAGCAAGAGGTGCTGAGGGCACAAATGAGCAACACGGTGCTCTTCGGAAAAGTGAAGGATCCAGAGTTGATGGTGTACAATTTCCGAGGACAACTGCAGTGTAGGATGGGAGGTAAACGCGAAGGCCCCATCGAATCTTACCCCCGCGAAGGCCCCATCGAAAGTTCTGGAACATAAATCCCCTGACGGCGAGTGGAAAAGAGGTCTTGAGAATTCCCGCATGGAAGAAGAGCTTCGAGTTGGTGAAAAGGGAGCTAGAGGCAATACTGGAGAAGGAAGTCCTGCCAGCAACCATTCCAGAGTTCCCAACGGTAAGGAGAATGACCCTGGGAATGAACAGTTCCCTGGTGGTTCCGTCCCTGTTCGCGAGAGCAGCGGCGGAAGGGCAGCAGAGGGAATTCACTGATGGCTGGGATCCCCTATTCATCGGCTACACTGCAGCGGTCTATTTTCACACCTGTGACATAAAAATAAACTCATGGACGACTCAAGCGAAGAAGATGAGAGGCTCGATGCCCCCGAAATTCGAGGTGCGAGAAGTCTTGAGATCGCTTGAGAGGGCGGGTTTGGAGAACATGTTGCCGGTGTGGGACGATGGCAAGATGATCGTGGAAGAAGGACCCATTGCACTAAAGGACGAGATGAAGTTTGCCACGAGAAGATACCGGGCACCTTACGGACTGGAGCAAGTGGAGATGAGACAGGAGGGGAGGGAGCTGGATGCAGCAGGCCCGTTGTATGTGGCTCTGACGGAATACAAGAAACCGGATCCGACGACACCCTCACCCCTGTCGGTGGGCACCCCTGGAGATAAAAGAAGCGGCCCTGTAGAAGATCGATTCAGGAGGATTCTTGAGAGAAGAAGAGTAGAATCAGGAGAGGAAAGTATGGACGAGACTGTCAGCGAGGCAGGAGAGGATATGGAAGTGGGGAAACACGCCGGAGCCTAAGCCATCAGAGGAGGAATTCACCACTCAAGAACTGTTGAAGGATCTGAGCGGAGAAAATTGGGCAGACACTGCCACGCCACCTCTGACCTCATCTCCCCGCAAGGATCTAGAGTTGCCACTGACGAGCGAGACTCCTAATATGGGAATGCTATTCCTTAGCGCAGAAGAAAGGGAGAAGAATACCTTCGAGGGAAACAGGGATATGTTCCTAGGCACTCTGGATGAGCACGCTTGGCGAGAATTCTTGAGCGATTTCAATCGAGAAGTGAATGGCGAGATCACACTGGATGATTTCAAGGAAGAACTGTGGGACACAGTGGTGAAGTTCAGAGAGCCTGGTCTGATGGGGACGGGTCTGGATGAGAAAGCTAGAGGAGAACTGCTGAGCAAGATGGTCGAGTTGAGAAAGGCATCACGGAAGATCAAAGAAGACAAATGCGAAGACAGCTCTACTCTGTAACAAAAAACTGTCAATAAAAAAAAGTGTAAGGGGGATAAGGCCGAAACTAGTAATATAATTATAAGTACTAATATCCTTAAGGCTCGAGCAGGGGGGAGGCAAGAGTTGTAAGGGTTGGATGGATACAAAGAGGTCAAATCAGTGATGATAACGGCAACGCCCCCAAGTAGAGACGTGAAGTCTCGCAAGAGGAAGAGAGAGGTACAGGGATTGGGTAGTCCTTCGGCGGATGCGGTCTCCGAGAAAAACCTGAGAGAGACGGCGCCCATGGTTCTGGCGCGATGCAAGACTGCGGCCTACAAGAGTAATGCTGAGCCCAGGAAACTACTCGAAATGGAAAAGGAGATGGAGGTTTCCACCAACTCGACATCTGAAGAAGACTTCAGGCCCCAGAAGACGAACATGAAGAGAGGTTCAACGAGCGGACAGACATGGGAAGTGGATGTTTGAAAAAATTGGGTCTCGAAGGAGCACCAGGCCATTGGCAAGCAAGTAACGAGCGATCCTCTTGAGAGGAATAAAACGAGGAACACCTCCCGGCCATGGTGGGTGGCCCTCGAGACACTGAAGGAACTGGAACACTGCCTAAAGAAGCTCGACAGTGGAGTGTCACGCAAGCGACGCAACTGGGCTACCCAGCAAAAGGCTGAGATTAACAAACTAGAATTGGGGAGCCAACTGAAGAGAACTTGGCAGAATTTATTGAGGGATCATTTTGAAGAAGCGATGAGGACACCCTCGTCGGCATCGCCTTTGATGGCGAATCCCTTCATCAGAACCACAGGACAACTGATGTTCGCGTGGAGCCAGGTGGGAATAGAGTTAGAGACACTGACTTCGTACGACAAGTTGAAAATGGGAGGCAAAAATCTAGAGGTTTATCAAGTACTGATGCAACACGTTGCTAGGGATAACTCAGGCTTGATTCTGGCAAGGAGGAAAGATGCTACCTGTTTCTTGAGCTGGATAATGTTGATGATGACTGATAGTACCATCCTAGCATGTCACCAGAGAGCAATCGGAAGCAAGACGGTGGAAAGGAGAGTCTCAGCAGTCATCTTGAACGTATACCAGAGTATTGGGATAGAAAAAGAGGATGGTTCCAGACAATCACTAGAGAGCCACAGAAAGCTAGACGAGATACGGAGATTTTACAACAAGAAGTTCGAGGAGGAACACGACGTACACCGTAACTTGGCCTCGTCAGGGGAGTACTCGAGACCCAATAAGAAGGAAGAATATCAATACGTGTCTGGAGTAATGGGGATGGCGTACAATCCCTTCTTGGACTCAGAGGCCGGAGACGCTCACAGGAACTACGAGGTAGCGGAGCAACTGAAGTTCTGGACAGAGAAATTAGTGGAAATAGACACAGTGGAGAGAGAGAGAGACCGAGCTTGGGCTTGATTCTCGAGAAAACGCCAGAGGTGATAAGCGTACCGCGCTCAAGTAAAAGAGTTCAACTGAAGATGGGTAATGGAAATGGCATGTTAATCACCAATCTGGGAGTGGTGTGGAAATTGCTAAGGCCCTCCTGGTGCCCACATCCCCACGCGAGCCTGGTCAAGGAAGTCACGGAGCGAGTGTGGTTAGCACCGACAGAAGATGAAGATCTAGCAACGTTGGGTATAGTGCACAAACTGATCTTACCTCAGGTGAAGGAGTCAGGCGAAAAGACGAATAAGCTAGGGTCGGCAAGGAAGATGGAGCCGGGTAGTTGTCTTGATTCGACGTGTGGGAGTGGCGAGCACACCTGTGATGGACGGTCGTGCGTCAGGATACAGTCCTTCCAGAAAGAAGATCTAGTCACCTGGTTTGAAGACATTACCGAAAGGGAGAAGAGCAAAATACAGCTCGTGGCTGAGTGCTAAGCGAGTACCACGGTGAACCTAGCAACAGCTGTGGGATTCGTCTCGAGAATGTGCAGTCTCCAGTCACTGGAGAGGCTAGAGTCAGAACACCACTTGGTGACCGCGTTGAGTGTGGAGTCATGGCCCGGGGTGTTGCAGGTAACCCAGAAACACATCAAGAGCTGGAAGGTTGGACTTGAAGCGGAAATGGGATTTCCCATGAGCGAAGCCTATGGTCTGCCTCTAAATGCGAAGTCCTTAGTGGGGTCAGTGATGGCCAACCTGTGCGGCAGCCACTACCCACTGCACATGGCGATGGTGGAGGTATCCAGCCAGAGGGTATTGATAGACAAAGCCTTCTCGGTGCCCAAGTGCGTAAGGTTGGCTCGGATATCGCATCACTCACACAGGCTGTTGAGAAAAATCCGAGGAACAGTGCCGAGAGAGCAGAGGGATGACTTGAGTGAAATCTGGGGGAAGAGCTCTTGAGTTTGGAAAGTGAGAACACGAGTGACCACGAGAGGCAAAACGTGATAGGAAAACCGTTGGGTGGTGCTCCAAATGTGGAGGAAAACGATACGAGACACGAGAAGATGATGGAGCTCGAACCTCTTCTGGAAGCCTCGGGAGAGCGCAACCTTAGGAGTTTTGAAATCACACATGGGGAATGCCCATGCCACTGTCTGGCACAAACTGTGTGGTACCCGGATCATGCGAATCTCTGCCTGGTCTGGGATGTGGAAGAAATCAGGTCGTTAGGACTGCCCAATCATCAGCAGAAGGTGACCATCTTGGTGGTGAGCACGATGCTGGCTCTACGATGGATTGAAGAAAATGTAACGAAGTATCGGGAATCGAAGACGCCAACGGCAGAGTCGATTTACGCGATAGATTACAGCAGGAGACTTGAGTTGTTTGAGACTGCATGCAAGGTATTCGCCATACCAATGGAAGTCAGACACGTATGGAGCCGCATAAGGTTCTTTCCTTGGTTTCGAGCGACGTTTACATCCTGGTTATATATGGTAACAAAGGATCATATGAGGAGGTATCAAAAGGAATATCGACAGTTCCAGGCCGAGATAGGACCGGAAGCCTTCAAGAGACCTCTGCTGACCCACCGAAATGCGATCACGACGGGGTGGAAAAGAGTTGGTAGAGTGTCTAGAAACAACACCAAGGCGAGGGAGTCGATACTATAGGAAGCCTTGGCGAAGAACGTGAGCCTGAGTCTTCACATTTCCTTCTGTTTGAACCGAGAGTCGAGAGTGAAGAATTTACCCAATCAAGCGAAGAGATTGCAGGAGCAAAGGGAGTGGATGCGATCCTATGAACAGCTGAAGGCTTGGGAAGAGATCGTGATTAGCTCCGATGATGAAGAAGCACTGTTGAAACAAATCAAGGTGTCGAATACATCTGGGTCTGGTACCTCGAAGGCGAAGAACGCGAGGTGAGCCGGTGGCTCAAAGAAAATTCTAGAGTCTTGAGTCATGAGAGGGACGGGGGCTCGAGGGTGAACTCGGATGAAATCTGGGTTCACCAGAAAGAAATTTTAACAAATGAGATATTGTTATTAATATGTTATATCGATTACATAAATCAAAATGCTGCATGACAATTTCCTGATTGAACAGGACAAAAGAAATTTTAAATTACTAGCTTAAAAAGCGAAAACTCACAGGTGCAGGTGTGTGCAGATTTTGATTGCTGTTTAGCAATAGTGTGAGAATTTTTCATGGTTGTGAATTTTGGGGTGTAGATAAACTTAAGTCCGCTGCAAACTTCTGTAAATGACCACTGGCACTGTATCTTGAGTAACGCTCGGGTTTCTGGGGATTCACTGACAGACGGCAGCACGCGATGAGGACATCGATCTTGATTCCGAGGAGTATGTGCCAGTCGGTCATATCTGGAAGTTTGACCTTGAGGAACACGAAAATGGGTGGTTTTCGAATGAAGTTTTATTTTTTCAAAAAATCGAATGAGCCTGTCATGCTCAGTTTTCTCGCGACAACTGAAAACATAAAATAAAAGATCAGAACAACCGAATTACAATCGCGGGAAAAATGTCAAATATACACAGTGGGAAATTGCTATTCGCAACTTCCATCGTAGAAAACGAGAGTAGAGCTGTCGTATCTGATATAGGAGACAAAACAAATACAAGAGCAGAGCAAGAATCAACTGGACCAGAGTGAAAGGCAGACAACTGAAGTCTCCCAATGGTCCAGATCCAAAACTACATTCTTGAGTTAAAACTTATTTCCTTTGATTGGAACTCATTGTTAGAAAACTTCTTGAGTTATATTCGATTATATTTTTGCTAGAGTCATTAATTAGTTTAATTACTCTGTTTCTCAAGCGTGCTGCTATGTAAGTACTAAATTTAATTTTCTCGAGTGCAATTGATAATAAGTATGTTGAGATAAGGCGAGTTTTAGTTTGATCCATCTGAAATGGATCAAAGTTCCACTGTCTAATAAAAAGTAACTGAACGGATTGTTCCGACCCTGTTTTTAACGGCGTTCGTGTATTTTGGGTATCTCGAGACCTAAGTATGGGGACGTTCTTATTTTCTAGAATGGGGGGATATTTTGGTAGTGGCTTTTAAGCTGTACCGGGTTCTAGTCTCATGTCGCAAGTGAACCGAATTGGCTCCGACCGTTTTTGAGGTAGAAAAACACAAGAAATAGTGTCCCTGACTCTTGAGCCAATGGTTATAGGGCCTATTTTTCTTAAGCCTCATTTGTGACCAAAGTAGGCGACTGTTACAATCCCCAAAACCACCCTCTCTGCAAATAATCACTTCATAAACATAAAACTTGGTGCTCTAAATGATTCTCCGATTCGCATTTGTTAAAAAAAGTTTGGATCAAACTCGTTGTTGATTAACATTGGATAACTTAAACTAAGACTAGTTTAAGAAAAAGGTTGAATAAGATTCCTACAAATTAGTTGTAGGCTTTTATCTAAGACTAAATAAAAGACGGTGGTATCTATCTAAAGTAAAAGATGTTAAAAAGGTTGAATTAGTTTTCTGATGATTTGTTGCATATCACAAAAGATAGTGAACAAATTCCAAATCTTCCAAAAGCCGTTTAAATTAGTATGGTAAAGGTCATCGATAAGTATAGCTCAGAGGTTAAACGGTCAAACATTAAATAACACATTTTACATTTTACATTTTAAATTTATCTATAACCTATTACTTTCGCCCCGCAAAAGAAGTGTTTAGGCGCGGGGTGGATGAGCAGGAAGGCTGGTCAAGGTAATGACCCCACAGAAGGGCCCGATTGTCAAGAAAGTAGCACTATAATGGATAGGTCGAAAATTTATCCAGTGGTGACACCCAATGGGTGAGAGAAGAATTTAGCAGCAGTGAAAGCTAGGTTATAAGGCTCAATTTAAAAATTTATAGTGGTACCAGAAATAATCCAATTTTAGCGTATTATGCCAGCACTAGGAGTTTATTTAGCTCTAAATGCGTTATAGTGTTACGCAGGGTTCGACAGTAAACAAAATACTAGGATACTAAGTTTGTTTTAATGGAGTTTCTGAAAGCTTCTGAGAGTTTTAATAGCAAAGGGACTAATCTTCAATACTTCTAATTTGCGTCCCGATTTGCAGCTCTGTTAATCGTCCATCTCCTTAACTCCTCAAGCGTCATTGGCCGTCCTAAGAGTTCTATCGCCGAAATGATGGAGGAAGTGTTCAGCCAGTCCGGGTCGAGTACAATGGGTGAAGATGTTGATAAAGAAGTTTCGGAGGGTAGGCCCGATGGGTTGAATTGAGTGGTGCAGACCTCAGGACTGAATTTGACCTTCTTGCGTGGAGTATTTTGGTTAGCTGTTACTGAGGGCTTTGTATCACTTGGATACTCGAAGCTTTCTTCCCACAAATAAACTGTTGTGGGATGCGATGATGAGGGTGGTGTCAAGGTTGTCAAGTCCACGAAGTCAACTTGATGGCTCTCCATTTCGACAGAAGTTGCTTCTATCATTGGGTAAGCTGGGGGAGTATTTGATGAACTAATTGTTGTTTCGTCCGGATTTTCGTCTGTTAAGTCGACTACGCTGGTAAACACTCTCTCACCTATCATCTTTGGGGGCTGTCTAGTGCGCATGGGTCTAGTGTTCTGTCGTGTATAGATCTCAGGCAGTTTCTTCGAGGGCGGTGATTTCACCGGAGATGACGCTTTCCTCTTGGCTGTACCGGACAGTTTCGGTTTTTTATTGATAAGGTCAGGGTATAATTGCTGACTTTCCGCGTCTGCCATGGCAATTGGCTCGACACACTTCTCGGTAGGTTCCCCTCCAGGATTCTCCGGAGAAAACGGCGTTTCTTGGTTCACTTTTTCGGCCTCCTCATTAGTGTCCAGGAAAACCAGCTGCGGGGTCACCTGTGGGTCCCTATCATTGTCGCCTGAATCCAGGTCGATCAGCGGAATCTTGTCCATCTCTAATTTCTGTTCAGCCTGATCCGGTAATTCTGGCTTAAGGTCTGTTCGGTCGAAAATTGGATGTTCCTTTAGTTTTGTAGATTCAAGTGACGTTTTGGCCTTAAGTTGTTTTAACGAAATTAGATCGCTAGCTTTATCCTCTGAGATGTCTTCATATGAGTAGGTCGTCGCTCCAGGTTCACTTTCGCAAAATTTACGATGGTCGGGTTTGCCCGACGGGCTTGATTCTTGGTCGCTTTCGGGGCCTATTGGAAATCTTAGTCTCTTCCTCTGTTCTTCTTCCTCTCTGAGAAAAGTTTCTCTGGAGCTATTCATGGCCGCGTTCCGCCTCGCTATATCAAGCTCTTCAAAATTCGACTGAAGGTTCCTTTTCTTTTGCGTCCCTCTTGAACTTTTAAACCCGACATTTCTTTCCTGTTTCGCAGTCTTCCTCAGTCCCGTTGTTGCGTAGATTTTAACTAATTGGTTTCTTTTTCTCGGGCTGGGTTTCTACTGAGTGGATTGTCTTTTGATTGTTAAATCAGATTTACGTATTACTTTACCATTTTTTAAGGTAACTGTGTGGTCTGACTCCCTTACAATTTCATCCTTGAGTACTCTATAGAATGGTTCACTCTTCGATCTTTCTTGAACTTTTCGATAAATAGTGGTCTTACCCGGCGGGTTGTTCAGTACTGAGTCCTTTATGCCCAAGGCATCTCTTTTTTTTGCCCGTGGGAGCACTTTTAATGGGGAGCCAGCGCTGGTTGGGACGTATCTCACTGCATTGGAGATATCATCAGAGGATGAGGAGTTCTCGTCTACGTCTCCGTCTTCTATATCGTCAGGGGCGTCCCAGTCGTGTCTTCGTTCTCGGCTCATGAGTTTTCTGCCCTTATCTATGCATAACAACGTTTTGTTCCAATCAAGGTTATCTGAACAGAGTGACTTGACTAGATTATGCCAGATGGTGTTTGGGGATCTACCGAAGTGTGCTTCGAAGGGAGAACAGTTAAGCGACTGTTGAGTTACCGTTCTTAGGCTTTTTATTATGTTCAGAAGTGCAGATTCTAGCGATGGTTTTGGGCGTTCTTGTGCCATAACCAAGAGCCTTTCCCTAATGGTTCTGATTAAGCGCTCAACTAATCCAGTGGCTCTATGGTCACCCACTGGGCTAAATATCACCTTTATATTATGTTCATGGCAAAATTCTCCGACTTCCTTGGAGATAAAACCAGATCCTTGATCTGTTCTGATGGTTCTAGGTATCCAGTGTAGCGCTATGTATTTACTAAGAAAGTTTATGATGGATTTTGCCGATGTGCTGGATGTTATTTGAGCCGATGGGAATTTTGAAAATCTATCCACACATACCAATATGTATTTTTTGTTCCCCATACTAGAGGTAACGGACCGGCGAAATCTAATTCCATTTCTTGGTTTGGTTCTTCGACCGTTGGGAGTTTCCCTAGGGTATTATGGTTTGAAAGAGGTTTCAAGTTTTTACCTGCTTCAGCGCACTCAATACAGTTTTCACCGTGGACTTGGATTTCGCGATAACTTTTTGGCCACCAGATGTATTGAGTTGCCAGACTTTTCATTGCGAACTGGCCTAGGTGAGCCTCATGTAACCGGTGGAGCATTGTCGATCTTAGGCATGCTGGGATAACTAATCGGTTGTCCAGATAAAGACATCCTCCGCTGACGTGTAGGTTGTTTAAAAACGATTTATAGTAATTTCCCAATTGTAAAATATCTTGTTTGCGGTCTTCCTCAATTGCTTTAATTATCTTTTTCAGAACTAGATCTTGTTTTGATAATAGGGACATAAATTTTGAATCAAATATTTCTGGCCAAGAGAAAGGGAATATGTTGACTGTTTTCTTCTTAATAGGTGAGCTTTTTACGGGGTTATCCGACGGGTTACTGGTACTTGGTGTTAAAGTATCCATGTTTTCATTTGTAGGATGTTTTTTCTGTTGATTAGGTTCTAATTGTTCAGTCATATCTTTCAGGATGTTAAAATTTGTAAAAAAAAAAGTCGTTTATTTTGCAAGATGAATCACAATCTTCCGTACGCAAGTGAGAATTTTGGCACACTGAAATGTTAGAATAGTCAGCTATAGCTTGGAAAGTTTCAGCGGCGTTAGCAATTTGTTTCTCACGTTCTATTTCTTGACAGGTCATATGATCTGTCGACTGGCCAATCGTGTTGCAGAAAGTGACGTCATGTGCTAAGAAATGTTGGGAGAATTTGTTTCTTATTTGCGACCACGAATTTCTCGGCATCAGCTGATCGAAACCTAGGAGTGTACTAATCTGATTTACCGATGCGATAACAAATTTTTCGTCATCAAGAGAAACTGGTACGGGTTCACCCGATGGGTGTCGGGATATATAATCAACGAATCCCATATCTTTACCTGGTAAATGTTCGACAGTAAAGTCGAAGGGTAGTAATTTGTCCGCCCAACGGGTGAGACGTGATTGGGCTGTTTTAGTATATTTGTCATCTTTCAGTGCTCCTATTAAGGCTTTGTGGTCTGTTAAAATTGAGAATTGTTTGCCCAATAGGTAGTTCTTGAAATGGTCTAATGCCCATACTAGTCCCGGCAATTCAAGTTCATTGGTGCTGTATTTTAATTCGGCTATGTTCAAGAATCTGCTTGCGAACGCTACAACCTTCCAAATCCCCCGATGGTCTTGTTCGATGGACGCGCCCAATCCTGAATGTGAGGCATCGCATTTCACTCGAGTGTTCAGTTTTACATCAAAATGATGGTTCGTCACCGTGTTGCAAATTTCTTTCTTAATTATTTCAAACGCTTCAGTGTGTACTGTGGACCCTTTAAATGGTTTATTTTTCTGCATAAGTTCTCTAAACGGTGTTGATAAGGACGCTAAATTTGGTATGAACTTGTTGAATTGGTTAATCGATCCCATTAGTGATCTAATATCTTTTATGCAATTTGGTTCTTTCAGATTTCTGATTGGGTCAGATTTGTGTATTAATGGTGTCGTCCCTTTTGCGTCGATTTTAAATCCCAATCATTCTATGTTGTGAGTCAAGAATGTGCATTTTTCCCATTTTATGGCTAATCCCTCGTCATCTAGCGTTTTTAAAACGTTAATAACTAGCTTTTTGTGTTCATCCTCGCTACCCACGGTGGCGATTAAGATATCGTCGAGGTAACAAAAGGTATTTGGTAATTTTTCCGTCAAACGGTCCTTTTTTTGTTGAAATTTTTTGGGCATATCGCCTAGTCCATAAAATCCGGTTTTAAAACGGTAGGAACCCGTTACTTCTCCCCCAACGATGTTGAAATTACATTGATTACTTGCCTTTTTTGAAAGCGGTATTTGACTGTAAGCGTACTTTAAATCAATCGATGAGAACCAAATATTTCTTTCGTCGTGGCCACTTATAGTAACTGCTACTTTATCAATTAATTCGAATAGGTTCGGCATTTGATATCTATTACGAAATGTCTGTTTGTTTAATAATTTCGAGCTTAATGCTAATTTAATTGATCCGTCCCTTTTAGCTGTAATTACGATAGGGGAGATGAAACAATCTTCAGAGCATGTAAGCAGTTTTTCAATGTGCCCGTCTCTTAATAATTGGTCGAAACATAATTTGACTTTGGGGAGAAGATGGATCGGAATACGTTTCCCCTTCACCTGTATTGGCTTTATTGGTTCGTTAAAATAAGTATTGACTACGAAGTTCTTTGATCTACCGGTTCTTTTTATGAGGTCTGAAAAATGTTTTGATATGTATATTTCAAACTCACTTTGAGATGGTGTCTCTTGGTTTTGGTCTTGTTTGCTGTCCCATGCAAATCTTATTTGATTGAAGTCCATCCCGATAGGTGATCCTTTCTGATTTTTCCATGACTTTGGCCCATTGGGTGGAGGTTGTTTCTGGAATACTACTATTCCCAGATTCGGTAAACTATCGTTTCCGAGGAGGTTTCTTTCAGCCCCTTCGGTAATGAAGAGTTTTTGGTCGCAAGCCTCCCAGCCCTTCAATCGGATTCTCACCCGAACTCTTCCAATAATGTTAATTGTACTCCCGAAGCCCTGGTATGCTTTCTTTGTTATTTCATCCACAGGTTCTAACTTTAAAAATCTATCTATTATCTTCAGTTCATGTAGTAGGTCTTTTTTCATGAATGAAACTGGGCTTGCTGAGTCAATCTGGATTTCAGTACAGTAAGGGTTGAAATTTCCCAGAGATAACTTCAATGTCTTTTTTAGTTCTAGTCCTTCGTGGTTAAATACTGTTCTCACTCCACGTTCTATCTTGTCTTCTACTGCATTTATTTGGCTATCCGTGTCTACAGCTAGAACTAAAAAATCGTCTAAGTTCACTTCAAATTCGGGATTTTCCTGCGGGTTGGCCCGGGTATTTTCGTTTTCTGGGGTAATTGATTCTGTTCAACAATGTTTGTTTGTGTCCTTGCTGAAATCCTGCAATGTTTAGAAAAAAATGACCTTTGCGTCCGCACGTATTGCAATTTCTGTCTCTGGCCGGGCATGTGGTTAAATGTCCTTTTTTGAATTGCTGACCACAGTTGAGGCACTTGTTATTTTCGACGATGTTTAAGGTTGGTTCATTCTTTATGTATTGTGGTCTCTGTACCGCATTATAGGTTGGGAATTTTAGGTACTGTTGATGGATTTTAGTGCCTTTCTCGTGAACTAATACATAAGATAGTACATTTTCTGGGGTCAAGTATTCTACACATAATTTCTTCTGAATTTCGACGTTTCTCATATTTGTGATGAAAATGTCTCTGACTAATTCTGACTCGACTTCCCCAGTTTAAAATTTTTTGCCAATTCAGAAAATGTTTCGTGGAATTTTTCTAAAGACTCGTTTTCTTTCTGTATTGGGCCAAAAAATTTAAATCTTTCGTATGTTAGGTTTGTGGTGACCGTAAAAGTAGTTTTGAGTAATTCCCAGAATTCGGCAAAATTAACATCCAGTATTCTTTTCCCAGGATTTTTGTGTGCGAAGCATTTCTGTCCTTCTTTTCTGAGTGCTAGGTATAACTGTGATTTTAGTTTCTTGTCAATGTCTCCGATTTGAAGTCCGTTGAGTTTTGCGTTGTCTTCTTCCCTTCTCCTTCTCAATTCTTCGTTGTAGTTTTGTATAGCTATTTGGTGGTGTTCTTCTTTTTCGGCCCGACGGGCTTGATCATCGGACGGGTCCGGTGGTTCTGCCATGGGGTATACTAGTTCGGTTCATACCGGTGGGTTAATTACGTCTTCGATGTCTACGGAATCTTTCGCGATAATTGTCAATTGAAATTTTTCCGACCACCTTTCCCAGTCGTGTTGATTTTCATTCGATGAGTTGTTCCAAAAAAAACTCTAGTCCTCGTAGGTTCGACTCGTTTGACTGCGCAATGTTAAAAAGTTAGGATAAAACTCGTTGTTGATTAAAATTGGACAACCTAAACTAAGACTAGTTTAAGAATAAGGTTGAATAAGATTCCCTCAAGTTAGTTGTAGGCTTCTATCTAAAACTAAATAAAAGACGGTGGTATCTATCTAAAGTAAAAGATGTTAAAAAGGTTGAATTAGTTTTCTGATGATTTGTTGCATATCACAAAAGATAGTGAATAAATTCGAAATCTACCAAAAGCCGTTGCGCTTTTGGCAGGTGTATTTAAATTAGTATGGTAAAGTTCATCGATAAGTATAGCTCAGAGGTTAAACGGTCAAACATTAAATAACACATTTTACAGCATTATCAATTTATTTTACCACTCAAGAATCCGAATTGTTTTCCCAATCTAAACGTTGATTTTAGTGCTGGTATGTTTTGTAAAGATGGTATTCATATTTCTTGTGACATTCGCCAGAATTCATGGCAACATCGAAATTTTTTTTGGAGCATCCTAGTGGGAAAATTGGCAGTTTCGATGGAATAACAGTGCTAATTGTGCAATTTTCAAGTTGAGAGACGTTATTTTGAGGTGACGAAGTAATCTTCAAAAATTCGTTCGAAAAAAATGACATAACACGACCTTGAAATTTCGGGAACACTGAAAACCGCGAAAATCAGAAGAGACCAATTTTGGCTAGAAAAAAAACAACATTGATTCTCGATAGTGAAGAAAGACGTGAAAACTGTATTGAATTACAATCGAGACTGTATAAAATGTAACGATTGTTGCTCTACAATCGTTACCGAGCAATTCCCGAGAACTCGGAAGGGTATCGGAAGGATTTCACCACCCTTCCGGAAGGACAAGACCGGTCTTCGTCCAGATTCCAGAATCCGGAAGGGTCTCGGGAAGAAAACTAAAACTACATTTCAACAACTTTTAGCTTCCGGATATACCCTGAATCTGACTAACTAACATCAAAATTCGTTTTCAGATAATGAGAAGCTAGGAGTTGAGGCAAAGGGTTGACCCATTTCCGATGGATATGATGATTTTTATCTCCTGAACAAAAACAAAATTAATATTATAAAGAAAAAAGTAGCCCTGTTTTTAGGAGTGACCTCGTGGTCTGTGGATACTGAGACCCAGCCATGAGCTCACTATTTTGCGTGTAACTAAGTTAATCTGCGTGTTCTGGCCGATAGCTCAGAAATAGTAATGATTTTGTCGACCCGATGTAAAGGACCACATAAAGAATTGGATTCTGTAGAAACGGTTAAAAGCACATGAAGCTGTGTTTAGACGCTAGCCAGTTGTTTCATAACCTAGTTTTATTTTCCGTCGATTTGTACTTCCGGGCGAATGTTACATATTTGCTTTCATGGCGTTCCTGGGTGTTATTTTTTTAGCATCATGATCGACAGATCCAATAACAAGCTCTCTGCGCCAAGCGGATGCGCTAAATAAGACCCTTAACATTAGGCCGGAAGGGTGGCTTGGAACTCGGAAGCCTTCCGGATTCCCGGGTTCATTTTTTTAAAACCTAATTAAGACCGAAAATTCACATAATTTGAAGGGTGGGGAGATCGGCCGTCCCTTTGTTCCCTGAGCGGTGTATACCACTAACACTTATAAACATACAAGAAACCCAACAAAAAGTACTATAGCACCTAAGAAAAACCAAAAACATAAAAAATTAACCGAAAACATCAAAAACAGCAAAAATATAAAATCATTAGAAATCATCCCACCAGACGAGATGTGATCCGACCCTCCCGTCTGTTGTTGTTAGATAATTTGTTGTTGCAGGCATTAATTTCAAACAGGATTGTTATGATCAAAACTGTGATCCATTTCTGGTGCCTGTAGTGTAGGGTTGTTTGAGTATTTAGGCACGTTAATGCTAATTTGCGCGCAATCCGGAAGGGTCTTGTGAAGAGAGCGGAAGACTGATCGGGCAAGCCATGCAAGGAATCAGCAGGAAGGGTCTCAAGTACAACAACAATCGACTCTTGGGTACTGTTAACAAGTTTTGTATCCCTTTTGGTACAGAAATTTAGATAAAAATATGTGGGGGGATCGACAGTGACTGCACTGTAATGACCCTCCACCGAGTTGCGAATTTGCGATTTAAGCACCCTAACTCGGATATTGAACAAATCGGGGCTTATAAAATTAGTAGTATTACTATTTATACTGCCTTTATCAATACTCCTATACCGTTTTTCAGTGAAAAACATACCAAACAGACCGGTTTTTAGGGTCAAAATAAAGATATTTTGATCCCTCCATAAATCGGGATTTTTAAGATATCGATGTTTTTTGAAACGGAAAAAAGCGCTTAGTTTGGGAGTTACATTGTAACTGCACTAACATAAATTGTGGATTCGGTTAAATCAGATAGGACGTGGTTGGAACTAATTGGGTGCCGAAATCCAAAGTTTCGTGGTTTTTCAAAAAACGAAACGCTACACAATAAGAAAATTTTTTCAAAAACTTTGAGATAGGGCAATAAAAGTTTGCTGATCGGACAATATACACTAGTGAATAGACAGATTTTAAAGCGCGCTTACCAATAACTTTCTTGGTCTCTTTGAAATCTAACTTAACCTGTTTGGTTTAGTGGATTCATCAATCTGGAGGGGTCCAAATAGCATTGATTTTGACAAATTTTTTTGGCTGAAACGTTTTAGATCCGCGTTTTTTGCATTGAAATAGAAAAGTATACTGAACCTAGCATTAAATTGAGCTCGGATCAATAATTTTAAAGTCAATAAGACAAGAATTGCGAAAAAAAATAGTCCGAACCTATAAGTTTTAAATTTTTTTGAGTTCGCATCAAAGACGTTTTCTTCATAATTTTGGAAAAACTGGACAATCCAGTGCATTTTGATACAGTTAGAACAGGAGTTAGGTAGGCTTACTCAAAAGCTAACTACTTTTTGAAGAAAGCAAGCATCAAAATTTTTTCAGATTGTTTTTAGCAAAAACTACCGATGTCTGAAGGAAAGCCTATATACCACTACCAAACGGTAGTAACGGTTATATAAGTCAAACGCAGGCTGGTTAGAAGACCTTTTACTAAAAACTGAAAAAATAAGCAGCTTAGCTTCAAACCGTAAGGGTCTAGGGCCAGAACATACCCTTCCTTGTTAGTTTTTTTTTTATCATAATAGGCTCTGAGACCGTAACTGGAAGGGTATTGGTTTTTGTTTTTAAACGATCCGGAAAAAGCTATTTTTGTCGATTCGGAGGGTTCATATTTTTGCCAATCCGGAGGCGTCCCACTTAGGACGGGTCCTATTTTTGCCAATCCGGAAGGATCCCAACTAGGAAAGGTCCTTTTTTACCAATCCGGAGGGGTCCCAATTCGGAATGATCTTATTTTTGTCAATCCGGAGGGGTCCAAATTCTGAGGGGTCCTATTTTTTTCAATCCTAGAAATTTATATTTTTTCTTCATTGGGGCCCCTAAAACGTACGTAGACGAAAGCTAGACGAAAACTAAGATAGTGAAAAATATTAGGATTTTAGTAATCAGGCAGGGAATTAGTGACTGCAGTGGTAACTTGCCTTTAAATAAAAACTGAAAAGACCAATGTGAAATAAAAGCAGGTCTAAACCCGGAGATTCGTGACTCTAGGTCTAATTGAAAACAAAATTCGACACTGACTTATTTGGATCAAAATCCAAACTTTTATTTGGAATAGAGGTTGCCTTGAGTGTTTTAGTAGGTCTAACTCGGGCAATCCGAAGGCAGATAGGTAACACAGAATTCGTTGGGTGCAATAGCCGCCCACTTGAGAAGAATACTGCCTTCAAGTTTTATCTGTTTAGTGCTGCACTGAACAGGGTAAACTCTTTCTTTAGAAACAAGTTCAGCTTTTAAATTGTGACAGACCGAGTACAATACACATACATATTTTTGAAAACAGTTTTTTTAGTTTCTTTTTCTCGTTTTGGTCTTAAATCCTCATTAACAATTTTCGTTTGAGTAGTGACTACACTATCTTTTTAATATTCTGATATCATTCGGTGTGTGATAGCTTTATATTCAATAGCCAAAAATCAGTTGCTGTGCATAAATTGTATACACACTGTACTGTGATAACAAAAAGCTTTGTGTTCACTTGCTAGTTAAAATTTTGAACATTACAGTGTTGTGTTATTGTCATGATTATTATTGTTAATCAAACAATAAAAAGCGATGGAAAGCAACAATTTTAAATGAGTCTAGACACGTCGAGAATACCTAAGCTAAAAGACAACTCTAGGAAATTTATACCAAAGAAACAAAGAAAATCAATGAACGACCCTTTCGTGGAAAGGACCGAAAGGATTCGGAACAAGAATGGAAACAAAGTTTCAGGTAGATTGGTTAGAACAAGGAGTCAAAAAGCCTTGGGAGAAAAAGAGGAAATGCTGGAAGTAGAGATCCACCCAAACCCAGTTCTGGATGAGAACCAGGCGGGACGTGGGACTGAGCATAATGGGAATAGAAGGTTGACGAGTGAATCTACTCCCGTAGAACGAGGCCACGATTTCACCACTTCCACCGGGACCTTACATTGACATTTCGACTGAAAATGCAGAAGCAGCAGGATCACCTACTGACAACACCATGATGCGTGGGGTGACAGATAAAGTGGTAACGTCCTCCTCGTTTTCGGAACGAGTCAGGAACACTTTGGAAAATTTCTTCCCATTCACTCTGGGAACGGGGACAGGTGATAATGTAGACACCCAAGAAGAAGAGGAGGAAAATGAACAGATTGATGATTTTGAGTCTCAAGTAAGCCTGAACAGTTAGACCCATGAAAACCAGACATCCACAAACATGGAGAGTGGCTATTCGGAACGGTTTGGGGCGGTCAGAACCATAAACAAGACTATTGATGGAATGCAACGGTCAAGGGAGTTCATGACCATGACCAACTTGGAAGAGCGTCCGGCAAGGATAGGCAGACATGGTCAGGAATCACACCAGCGGAACCAGAGGCGGATCATAAAGAAACATAGATAAAGAGAGGTAAAACTCGTATCACGATCAACACTAAACTGCCAGGAACCAATAGGGTGATGCCACCACTAGTTACACCATTAGTAGACAACGGTGCGACAATGGAAGAGGCCTTGACCAGGATTGTGGACCACATGGGTGAGCAGAGTGAACAGATTTCAATACGAAATAGTGAACTAGAGAGAGCAGTTCACGTTGAGAGAGAAAACCAGCGGAAAGAAATTAACCGCAACAGACAGGAAGTTAGTTGAAGTGAAAAAACGCTTAAAAGAAAAGACGGATGAGTACTTGGCCAACAACTTGTCACGAACGACGAGGGAGGCTGAAGAAAGAGACATTTGATCTGGAACAACTAGGAAGTCAGCAAGAGCAGGCTCTTGGGACTCTTGACACGTGAATAGACGCAATGATGGAAAGACGCACTCAAGCTATCATGGATAGGCTGAGTGGTCTGTCTCGTGGGAAAGAGTAGCAACTCTAGGACAAGAGGAGCACACTCGGGAGATGCTAACAGGGAGCCGAGAGTGAACTTTAACGACCGCCCTAACAGAGGAAGACCCATAGATCCACTAGAGGAAGTGACAACTCATTCAGCAATGCCAGCGGGGACAACAGGCCGGGGGGTCCAACGAATACCAGAGGAGATTCTTTTGGCAGCAGGCCGATCTCGAGTGAACGACTTATGCGAGAAGCGAATGCGACTGGAAGAGATGATCTCACAATCTGGTACAACTCGAATCAATAAAGATCTCAGCCCAGCGATTCGGACAGAAGTGGAACGGATAGTGACGATCAAGCAGCACATGCAACGGCACTGGCAACAGTGTTTGAACCTCTGAACAAGTACTTGGAAACTTTCCTCACGAGGTTATCTAGGACCAGTGAACGCAGTAAAAAGTCCAGAAGGGTATTTAAGAAACCAAGATGCTATAAGGACGAATCTGACAGCTGTATAGACACCTGGATAGAGGTCATGAAGCTGCGCTTTGAGGACGAAGACACCACGGAAAAACAAGAATGCAGTGCCCTTACCAGCAACTTGGAAGTGACAGCCCTGAATTGCGTGATGGCCAAAAAACACTACAGCGGTACACAGCCGAGAAAATCTTTGAGATCCTGTTAAATCGTTTTGGCACAGGGGTGCAAGGACACCAAGCGATGATGCGCTTCGAGAAACGAAGGCAACGTGGAGAAGAAACTGTAGACAAATTCTTGGTTGACTTCGAAATGCTTAGAAGGCGCAGTCAACCGGACGAGTCAAACAGCAGGATGAATTTGGCAGCAGCATCAAAATTCAATGATGGTGTGAAGAACGATGAACTTAGGACAATGTTAGCAACGCATTAAGCATCTCTTTCAAGCAATGCGCCTACACCGGAGGAACTGCGGCTGAAATCCAAGGAGTAACTATTGCCTAAATCTCCTATGAGATCAGGTTATTACAAAAGCAATTATGGCAACTTTAGCAACGGACCTGTCAACCAGTGCAACAACTGGTCAAACCTAGGGACGACATGGACAGGATACCCTCTTGTGCAAACTGCAGTTCGACAGACCATCATGTATCAGCCTGCCCAACCTACAAATAAGGCATGAAGGCGATCGGTTTTAGTCTAGAGGATGAAGATGCATCAGAATTCGATCATGAAGATTTCATGAGAGGAGTAATTGCAAGATTCACTAGCAGGTGTTTCCTTTGCAACTTGGAGGGTCATTTAGAATCGGATTGTCCACAATTTTTGGATGCTGTGGCAGATATTAGGCACCCAAGGCATGAAGAAGCTTTATCAGGTGTAAAAGCCAGCAAGACACACTTGATGAGTGAGGCGGAAGCCCCAAAGAAAGAGAAATCACAAGACCTGGCTACGAAGAAAATGCAAGCCGTGCTAAAAGAGACGAGTGAACCAGAACCTGGAACCGCTGCATTTGACTTGAAAATTGACTATAAAGTAGCGGCAAGTGATGCCCTGAAAAGTGTCCAACAGGAACTAGCGACAAAAGAAATAGAACAGAAAGTCAAGCTCGAACTCGAGAACGAGAGAGCTCAAGAACAACTCAACATCTTTGAAGCACCTGAGGCGGAAGAAACGAATGCACCGAGTAGTTTGAGCACTAAACTGAATGTGATCTCAGGGAGAATATTCGGGATGGTGCCACAAGGAAGCAAGATACAGTCAATAATCTCAGCAGCAGGACATCAGGTCCATTATGGCGTCTTCAGATCCATCAGGAACCTAATGGAACCTTCGGATTTGGATATACTTGCTGGTATATAATGACTTAATAGCTGAGCCACGAACTGAGTCGAGAGCTGTGGGAGCGTTGTTGACAACGGGTGGCACTCGAATAAAAAAACTTCACGGGCGCTTCACGTGAAAGTCTACGATCCCTACCAAGTGATGTTAAACGTGGATGGATTTAGTATTTACACCAAGACTTACGTCACAACAGACAGTGACCAAGTTGGACAGATATATTTGTGTCAGAAAGAAGTGAAGAAGTGAAGACGCCATGATGGAACATGATGCGGTGCACATTGGATACGAAGCAGATGTTACTGCAAATCTGCTAGAACCCGATGGAAAAAAAATCGAAGTAACAGGACTTCTAGATACAGGAGCAGTTGTCAGTGTAATGCCGATAAAGACATGGCAAAGAAGGGGCTTCACAAGGGAGGACCTAATACCAACGAATCTAGGATTGGCAGCCGGAAACCGCGGGTCAATCTACGAGCCCGGTAGAACACCGATAACAGTCTTCCACATGGGAGGACAAATTCTGTGAATGAGTTTCCTTGTGGTGGAGAATCTGGACGATTCGGATCACTTCGTTTTGTGACGCGATTTGTCAGCAACTTTGACGTGATGATCGATTCTGAATAATGGACTGATCAAGATTAGGAACCCAGTCAAGAAGTATCTTAAAAGACCAGTTAACAGAATAATAACTGATGAAAATAAGAGTAAAAGTTCAGTAGTTTTAGGCCGGAGCTTTTCTGTAACACGAAAAGGGCTGAGTGTGAGTGTATTGTAGAATACACTGGAAACAACAGTTTCAATGCAGCGTGGACGGAAACTTGGCTACGCTTCGCCCATGAGAACTGATTATGAAAAAACACCGAACTTGAAGGAGTTCCCTGTAAAGGACTGTCCCTTTCATGTGTATAAAAATTTGATCTTTAAAAGGATTATTGAATTGAAACCTTCGAATAAAATGTTTTCAATGAAATCCGAAACGGATGACGGCCTGTCGAGTTGCTCGAATTTCCGGAACGTCCCTCGTCATATGAATTAGACTCTGACAAACCAGTTTTGCCAGAGAAAGAGCACTTGAAAGGTAAGGTAGGTGAGGCAGAGTCCAAGTCGCTAAGAAAGTTTTAAATCGGAACGCGGACGTTTTTTCAAAATATAAGGCGGATATTGGTTGTTGTATTTTCAACGAGCACAAAATCGAACTAGAAGAAGGCGCCGTTCTTCACAGGGAAATAGAAATGTTGCTCGAATACGACATGATAGAACCCTCAAAGTCACCTTGAGCTTGTGGAGTTGTCATGGCTAAAAAGAAAGGGGACAGCTAAGATTCTGTTGCGATTTTCGCTATCTGAACGCGGTGACCATAAAGGACGTTTACCCAACACCACGCATAGTTGACAGCCTCTCAAAAAACTTGGCGATGCCAAGTTTTTTAATACACTGGAACTGGGTTCTGCCTTCTGGCAGGTTCCTCTGCGGAACAAGGACAGAGAGAAGACTGGATTTGCATGCGAATTGGGTTTGTTCCAGTGGAAGAGGATGCCCTTCGGCTTGTGCAATGCCACGGCGACCTTTCAAAGACTGATGGCTCAGGCTTTGACCAGGATGACAAAGAAGTACGGGAATCTCGTGATGTGCTATGTGCACGACGTGGTCATAGAGACACCCACCTTGGCAGATCACATCGACAGACTCGACGAGGTCTTCAACTGCATGAAAAAAGCCGCTTGGAAATGCAAACCATCGATCCTTAGGGACTCAATCAAGTACCTGGGAAGAATATTAGACAGGCATAGCGTGAGGACGGATCCGGATGCGGTGGAGGCCATGCTAACATGGAAGGCCCCCAGAGCGAACACACAGCTCAAGAAGTCCGTGTGGAATGAAAGAGCTCAGGAAGCTTTCGAGAATATAAAGCGGGAACGGTGCGAAGCGCCAGTGCTAGGCATGCTCACGGAGAGAAGCATGTACGTTCTTGACACTGATGCTTCAGTGGGGGCCATCTCAGGAATACTGCATCAGTAGCAAAATGAAACGGGAGAACAGTTCTCCGTCTCATTGCATATGGCAGTAAAGTGTTGAGCGACACTGAAATGAAATATGGTGCACCAAAAGCAGAAATGTTTGTGGTGGTCACGTACGTTCGTGGAGAAGTACCGCGCATACTTGGGGAGCGCTCCCTTTATGTTGCGTGTGGATAAAAGAGCCCTATCCTGGTTGAAGACGTAATCGATGGACCAGAGTTATATTGGTTGTTGGATAGTTAGATTGGATGGCTACCACATGATAATTGAGCACAGGATGCGCAACCAGCACCAAAATGCTAACAGCCTCAGCAAGAAGACTGAGTTTTATGAGAGACTGGAGCAGAAACAGGCCATAAAGGCGAAAATCGAGGAAGGAATCTCGTTCCTGGACAAAGAGACTTACGAAGCACTTACCTTGACAATATGGTTGGTCAAGTCAGGACATCCGGTTCCGGGACACCCACAACTATCAGTGGAGAAACAAAGATCTTATCGAAAAGGGACCCGTTGCCCTTGGATCTGTTGCTACGTTCGAACCTGGTCCAACAGGAACTCTCTCGTATGAACATAAACAGCCTCTCATTGCTAGACAAAATGGTGCAGGTCACACCACATGTGATGCGGATGCTGGTCAGATTGTTGGAAAGAGAAGTGACTAGAGATGAACCCGAATGGAGAGCAGCCATGGCATCGATGACAGTCAGTGAGAAGATACGGATAAAACCATCAAGACGCCAACGCCGAGAAAACGAAAGGGATTGTAGGACGGAAGTCCGGCAACTAGTATCGTTGATTCCTCAAAGCGTTTTGTGAGAACATCATACAAAGAAAAAGGACAAGAGATCGGAACTCAAAAGAAAACTGTCACTTTTGAGGAACCTGATAAAAAATGGGTAGAAGTTAAATCAGGAAACCCGGTACAGGAAAATTTTTTCCGAGGAGAAGGATGTTCAAGGAAATGGTCATGTTAATGAAAAAGACCAAACAAACAAAGTTTTGTCCGGGGAGTTTAGATGGATAATTAGATCGTGCACATAAGATACTGCCCTGGAGACGTGCTCCACAGCACACTCATCGGTTGATAATATCTCGAGGAAATCGGAGATTGTTATCTACTCAGACAGGAAATCGAGCACAGGATCAGACTTATCATAGCTAGCAATCCACACATTGCTAGTTGAGACTGGAGCGAGAGACAAGGACAAGGAAGCGTACCAAGACCCTGATAGTGATCGCTACCTGATCCCGAGCGGAAAAGTCTGAGATAACGCAGCGGATGACCGGAAAAAGATAGCGGTATCGAGACGTTCCCTGAAATTATTACCACAAAAGAAAGCGGTCAAGACTGACCTTCAACCGTTTTAACAAGAGATAGAACCATTGGCAAAGATTTGGTGCGTCAAAATGGAAGATGACACGCATCAGCCCGGTGAGCTGAACAGTCACTTGAGGGAAATGAAGACATACTTTAAGGCGAGTTACAGACTCTCCTATTTATTAGGAACGCAGAGAAATGACCGCATGACAAGTAACTTGAAAAGGTGGATAGAGAATGGGTCACCATACAAGGGAGACCTGGAAAAGGAAATTTACCGAATCTTGGGACAGTACTATATGCTAAAAGAGGGGCGGTTATATCTGAACAAGGATGCGATCGTGGCTTGCAAAAAGATAGAGGAGAACAGGGTACTATATAAGTACAACTCGATAGTCCTGCTGCAACTTTATCAGACGGAACCTATTTTCAGGTCACATGACCAAATGGGCCACCAAGGGATCGATAAAGTATACCAGAGGATCTTGAAACGCTTCAAAAGGCCTGGAAGGAAGAAGATATGCGAGAAGTGGGTAACAGCATGTCTGTCTTGCCAACAGGTGAAGGATCCCAGGTATTTGCGATTTCCGTCGCAGTCATAGGTTCATCCGAATTCAGTGAAGTGGTACAGATTGATCATCAGAAGATATGCATGAGAGACAGCGGCTACACTCAGGTCCTGGTGATGATCGACCATTTCGCAAAGTATGCAGAGGCCGTGCCCTGCATATTTGCTTCAGTCAAAGAGACATGCGATGATCTGATCAATACGTGGATAGCAAGACATGGATGTCCCATGACATTTCACTCGGAAATGGAAAAGTTTTCGTAGGAGAACTTACCAAGGAGCTCATGAGACGTTCTCAAGTACCTCAGGCTCATTCAACCACGTATCATCCACAAACGAACGGCTGGTAGAAAGACAAAATCGGTGTCGATGTTAAGGGTGTATTGTGCCATATACATGAATGATTGGGATAGATATCTTCCACAATTGATGGAAGCTTATAACATCACGCAAATTTCCACCCCAGGAATTAGTCCGCACATGATGTTGACTGGACATGAAAAGTCATCGCCTTTAACTTTCTTCTATCCAGAGTATAAAGGAAAGAAGACATTGCCACAAGTCTATGTAAGAGACGTGATCAGGAGTCAGCAAGAGCTGAACGACTTATGCAGACACAATACGCAACAAGCCCAGGCGAGGCAGAAGAAAAGATTTGACAAGAAGGCAGCTGGTGCAAAAACTTACTCAGTAGGAGACTACGTGTGGGTATTTCAGAACGTCATTCAGCCGAAAGGAACGAAGAAATTCCTGAAGAAGAGGAGGGGACCGTTCATGATAACGGAAGTGCATCAGAAGAGACGTTTTTAGAGACTGATTACTGGCCGAACTGCGCACTTTGAGAACATTAAGCCACACAACCCATCCATAGAGGACTGTTGCATACCGGAAGAAATGGAGGAGGGCAATTATCTGATGATGCACCCTGCTTGCGAGGTCAAGGAGAAGGGTACCAGGGAAAAGAACGATGGGAATGAGGCTCTAGAAGAAGGGAAAAGTCCGCCGCAAGACCTGAATTCCAATGAAATAATTAAGGCGGATGAGGAAACCTTACCATACGCAGAGGAGGGCTGGGAAAATCTCGAGCAGATAGAGGTTCCTAAGAACATGGAACCAGATTTACCCTTTATAATCCAAACAAGAGAGAGTGACAGGACAAGAACTGCAAAGAAAAATAACCCTTACGGAGACAATTTCGTAGTGAAAAGGATAAACCTGAAAAAGGTAGTAAGGGAATTGGTGGGTCTAGAAAAGATACCAGCGTCACAAGACATCGACATCGTCGATGACCAAGACAAGGAATGGATCGACGATCGGTCTAAACTTGAAGCGGAGTTTGACGATGAGCAGCAGCAGGCGTATGAACAAGAATTAAAGAACTTGCGAATCTTAGAGTGGTTGAATGAAAAGACATCAGACCCGAAAAAAACCAGTGTCACGATACAAGTCGTAGACCGCGGGAGCAGGAAATACATAAAGAATGACAAAGAGGATCCTTCCTGGGCAGCCCAGGAAGGGCAATTGCTCATTCCTGCGTCCAATCTTAACTTAATATCCGGTATGCGATCGAAGGGGACGTCGATGGATATTTATGTCCGGGGAGTGGGGGTAGGACTTACCAACACTGAAAAACTATAAATAAAGAAATTAAAAATAGCAAGAGAAACAGGTGACATAAAGGCACAAACAGTTGAAGGCCCTAGGAAACCAGACATAGGCAGGCAGAGTGGTAAAGTCATATTTTTTTTGCCAAATGAATACTCAAGCAGCATACTACTAACGGAGAGCGACTTTATACTTACAAATAGGACAAGTGCGATAGAGATTACTGCGGACATGAGTTTTAAAATAGCGTTAGCGGCAGATTTTAAGAGAAAATATAAGAACTTAGAGTTTTATGGAATCAAAGACCGGGAATAGGAGGTGTGGCACCCTTCCCTCCGGCGTCTTCGCAGATACCGGGAAAGTACTTGTGCTTCTTGGCGACGAGGGCGACGGAGAAGCAGCATGTGGACCCTGAAGACTTGGTTCTGTCCCTAACGAGACTGAGAGACTTCCTAGTGGAAAAGGAACTAAAGGAACTCTCGCTTCCAGTGTACGACCCAAACCGAGGTCGATTGCATACACGGGAGCTGTATGCGCTGATACACGTAATCTTTTCTGATACGAACATAGAAGTGTATTTACATAAGAAATATTATTTGAGTGGGTTGAGCGTAGGACGTGTTGTGTTATGTGTTATGTTATTAGGACTTTGGGTGTGGAAGGTTAGTGACCACCACCGACCGAACCATAATCAAAGGAACAGACCCAAAGTTTGGACGGTCCATTCTTAGGTTGAATTCCAAAATTTTAGCAATAATCTGATTATAATATATCTTGAGATCAAATTCTTTTTATCTGATTGTCTTAAATTAATTTTGATGAAAAATCTGGAGTAATGTTGACAAATGTGATACAATGATCTCTTTTCTAGAGTGTGATTGATCGGTAAATTACTCATCAAATTTCGATTGTGCAAACTGATAGTTGAAATCGAATCATACGAAATGGATAACTTTGACTTGAATGAACTGATGGACCTAGCAGAGGCCTATGTAGGACTGATGATAGATGCGATCTATCGCCGGCTGATGGATCGACACTTCGCTCTGGAAGACCAAGAGGTAGTCATGTTGCTGGCCGCTTTGACTAACATCTTGGGGCCCTACAGAAGTCTTGTTGATGGCCGCTTATGGACAACAAGGGTTACTAGACCGCCCAAACATGAGGGTAATGAGGTGTAGAAACGGGGCACTCTCAGGAAATGATTTAGCGAAAGAGCCAGGATTGGGAAGTTCCAGGACCTACCAACCAGGTGAAATGCATCTTCCGACCGAGCCTAGGACTGGATTAAGGAGAATGATCAAGAGATGAGTAGCGAGGCAGCCTCGTTTAGTTTAGCTCACAACTAAGAGCAGCTGTGCTATTGAAACGGGCGAGAGTAGAAGAAGGAGTCCAGACGAATGAAACTATGAAGTATCTGAACGAGATGAAAGACGAACTGGAACGAATGAGAAAGACCTTGTTGAAAACTGAAGAAGATAGAAATATGTGGAGGAGACTGTTTGAGGACTGCAACAAGAAGCAGGGAGAGGGTATAGAACGCTTGAGGCAGGAAGACAAGGAGCGATCAAAACGACTGGGATTAGCAACCGCACAGTGGAACGATCTCTACCCGCAGGGAGTGTTCCTCGTGGGCAGTCTCCGATGGAGCTTCTGACGCCTCGCGAACTAAGCCTAACAACAGAAGTGCATACCCCGGCAGCACCCGGTACTGTGACGATCCCGGATCCAAGTGACACCCTGGGTGATCCAATAGTGGAACGAACCTTGCGACAGCTGGTGGTGGCCACTGGCGGACCTGTGGCCATCAGGAGAACTCCAGTTTCCGCGGTAATTACACCCTATGGGACGATTGACGATACCGGGAGCTGCTGCCGCGACGAAACCAGCAGAGACCTGAAAAGCCTCTGACAGGAAGATAAGGGAGATTCCCATGAAGAAAGTTTGGCGCGTGTTTGACATACAGAAAAATAATCGAATAAAGAACAGCTTCACAGAAGTCCCAGGCACGGACATGCGAGCATGTTTTAACCAATCTACGTGGAGTCCAGTGATGAACATGCAACAACTACCGCTCGGAATGTCGCATTTGATAATGGGCGTTAGTCTAATGAGAGTTTTGCAAAACTTAATAACCTCATGGAGCACTATGTCGATGGCCTTTGGAGGCGCCTCCGTAGCCGAGTTCTATCGGCTGGGGGGAATTGATGGACCCGGGAAAAAATCGTGGACATAATGGTTTTAATAGGCACGAACAACGTGTCCAAGAGCTCAGACACCGAGCAAGCTCAATGGGAGTCGTTGCTGGTATATCTATTCACCACGCAGTGGCAGACGTTTCAGTGCGCGGAACTGACCGTTTGCACCATACCAATGAGTACACGGATGCTATCGTCCACGGGAAGAATACACAACGAAAGAGTCGTCAGATGGAACAACAGCGTGCGAAATCTGGCAAGTCGCAACGCTGGACGAATGATCTAGATGGACTTAGAGCATAAGCTGAGAGGTCTGGATCAAGCCAGATTCACCACTGATGAATTAAATTTTGATAGCAGAGAGGGACAAGGCTGGATGAATCGTGTCTTCCAGGAGCGATTAGATGAGTTGGAAATTTTTTGATATGGGAATTTTTTGATACGGGAGTATTCAGAACAGAAGAAGCAACGAACGTTTGTGCCGCCTAATCTGGAGACACCCCGGGGATCAGTCCCAGACGTGCCATAAGTGCTGCAGAACTCAAGCGAGCGAGAACCGAGGTCCGATGTATTGGATCGATCAGGCGTGGCACCAGTGAGGAGGACCCTTCATCCCCGACGGAGGTTGGGACCAGTTAATCAAGCGATAGAAACGACCTCAGGCACCTCCAGATCAGAGACGACGACGAGCACGAGCAGGGAGGAACGGTGTCCTGGTAGAAGCTCCTTGATGTGGTCGAGACTAATACCGTCCCCCTGGCATGTTTATAAGGAATACTTAATGAAGTTGAACCTTCAAACAGTAAAATTTGCAGCTGATTCGATGAGAATGTTGAATGGGAAGAAAATTTCCGTGAATGGACTGTACTCAATCGTGGGAGTGGAATGGTTTGATAGCAGCCGGAATCAAGTTTAGCTCCACAACGGCATTACCATTTGCTGACCTTGAGGGACTGCCCTCAAATAACAGAATGCGTCCAGTAAATGCCAGACCCTTACAAGACGTGAGGATGAACCACAGTGAACATAACAGAGAAGAGAGGCCAGGAAGATTTTTGACGACTAGAGCACATACAAGTTAACATGTGAAATTTTTGAAGCAAGTACAAGCGCCTTCAGCTCACGTGAAAGAAAGAGCTTATCCGAAGTAACGCGAGGTGATGCCGATAGCTACGGTGAGCTAAAATTTCGAATATACGAGACTATCTTCGCGGCATACGACAAAGCAGAAATGAGGAAAGCAAAAGTATTGGTGGTTGCGAGCTCGCACTTTGTGCACACCTCTAAGTCTCTGTTTTGGCCCGATGTAATAATATTGGCAGGAACAGTCCTGGATTGGATGCAATCTCTGTCAATGGCCATCGGAGTTCAATGTCAAACCGAGATGAAACCGATCATAATCGTGTTCGCTGGAATTAATGATCACCTGCATAGTAGAGGTCTCCTCAGCAGACTCAGAGAACTTATAACGGCAGAAGATGCAGTGTGGCCAGCAATTAAAGACGGTTGCAGAAGATCACGCGAAAACCAGTATTTGCTTTGTCTCCGGGATATGCACACCTCCCGGATGAATTAAAATTCGTGTATGCAATGATAGCATTACTCTCGGAAGGGAAATATGATGTGATCATACCTGCCCCAAACCGCGAATTGGAAGCGAAAAACCTGAGGCCAATTCGTTCAGAATTGCCGGCAGTATGGTCGGATATCTCGAATGCTATGAGAGGATTTAAAAACCATTCGCTGCACACGCTAGTATTAGATGAAGTAATGGGATTGGAACTGTCCAATTTCAGCAGACAGCTTAAATTGAAGCCAGGAGTCAACGAAGATCATCGAGTGATAGTTAGAATGTCTATTGACCTGTGGTTCAGTGGAATGGAGATCAAGGAAGAAGGAGAGAAGAGGCAAAATGCCAAAAAAAATTGAAAGCTCACTTGGAAGCTATGGTTTTGCGAACGAAGCCAGAGGCAAACAAGTGGCTGCACTTGACCCCTCGAATCGCAGCATTGGGCATGGACGCTTCGAGCAAGGCCCAGCAATGACCACGAAGATTTACGCCTACCTGGCAAAAGACTTGAACTTACCTGAGAATGGAGAAGAAAAGTCAGCGGAATTTATAAACAGGATGTGCCAGATAACATTAGAGGCATTCTGGGCGCAAAACGCAAGGGGAGAAGAAGATTTCGAGAAAACTGAAAGCATGTTAGAAGGGTTGGGAGCAGGAGTGAGGATTTGCTGTTCGCGAAGATAGCAGAGCCAGAGATGACAGATTCCGTGACCGAATGGGCAAAGTCGATAGAGAGCACATCGAAGTGTTGCCGGAATTTGACGCCCTATGACAAAACAAACGGCGAGATCTCAAGAATTCCATGTTAAATGATCTCATACCAAAATGTGAAGGAAGAAACTAAAGACCTTTTGCGACTACAGAAATCTAGCAGAAGAAATACCTGACACCCCGTTGATAAGAAGGATGTTGCTCGGAGCAGTCTCCGTAGTAGACCCTCCCAGGTTGAGAGCCTTCAAAACCAATGAAAGGAGGATGGCAAAGTTCTCTGAATCGATGGACCCGTGCTTCGTGGGCAGAAACGCTGCCGTGCTGCAGTACACGCAGTTTGCATATGCGGATGAGACGAAGAGGAGAAGGATGAGCAATGTGGCCACTCCAAAACCTGGAAGATTCGGAGAAGAATGAACTTATATAGACCTGGCGCCAATGGTCATGAGAGGTAAGACAGACTTGCAAGAAGCCGCAATAATCGTAATGAGCGTGGAAACAAGTTGGCGATAATTGGGAAACTATTGATTAGGACTGCTCTAGCACCCTTCGGCTGTGAAGACGACAATATGAAACACGGAGAAAACGAAGATAAATCAGCTGGCAAGCTAGTCGCGCCGAGCTTCCCAGATGAGACGATGAATGAGGAGCAAGGTCCTTCGGGGTCAGGAGGAAATTGAGAGCGAGATGACAAGGAAGGAGAAGACCGTCAACCGGAAGAAACGATGGAACAGGATCCCGATCAAGCGGGAAAAGACGACGACAAAGCCTCAACAGGTGGTATGTCAAACCTTCACTTTAATTTTCTGATTGATTACGAAGTTGAAGCAGAAACTTTGGGAGAGACAACTGAACCAGCGGAGAATGGAACCAGCCTCAGTCTTTATGAATCCAAGCAGCTCTCCTGGTAAGTTTAAGACCACTGAAATGAAACTTTTAAAAAATCACATCGTAGGAGTAGAATAGAAGGCGCAAGCCGAGTTCCCTTCTTGGGAACCTTGCCAGGAGAAGAGTGGGAATTTCACCACAGGGATCATGAAAACATAACGGGCTGCAAAACGGACAGAGTAGTTTTCCTGGAAGAGGTCTGGACCGTCTTGCGATGCTACGGGACCCAGTTGATGTTAAAAACAGGTCTCAACAGACCACTGATGCGGGATATTCTTGATACATTGGACGAATGGGAAGGGAGAAAGAGCTAATTGTTGATCAATTCGCCCACTGATGAAAGTGAAGTTAACTCTCCAATCAAGACGATGCAGCAGGAAAGCAGCGAGGAAGTCGTGTACTTTTCCAGAACTCGAAAGGGAACGATGCGATCGAAAATGGTGATTGATAAGATCAACGACATAAAGATGAAACTAGGCAGCAAAGTGACGTTAAGAAAAACCGGGAAGACAAAGTAGATTCTGAGATCTCAGCAAAAGCTGTCAACTCAGCCAAACGAAAGAGTGTTGAAGATGTCATGGATATGGGGCAAGGCGATGACAGGTTGCCTGGCACGTCCAGAACAATGACCGACGTAACGATCGTGCCACCCATCCTCATGGTATAAATAAGATCAGCCGGTAACAAAAACCAAGAGGAGTGATCTAAATCTGACTAGAGTTACCCTAAAAATGGAAATACTCAGCCAATGTGGTGAGAGTACCCTACGGGATTTTAGACCATCATGCATGAATCACGGAAAAGGAAGTTAACCACAGGAATCAAATCAGGACAGCTGACACCACTGACACCAATGGAATATAACCAATTGACAGTATCGAACATCGTCTCGATTGACGAACCCGCCGGTGGATACATGGAAATGATGGAGTACAGGAATACAGCTAGAGTACACCTGATTGCTCTAGAAAGCAAAGATGCCATGGAAGAAATGACACAGGGCACAACAATGAAACAAAAGGCGTATGGAGCGTAAGTCTCTTCCAAAATGCATGCCGAAACAGTGGATCAATTGGTGAGTTTACCATGGAGAGCAGTAATGCTAACTCACCTTGAAGAGGAAGTGCGAATTACTTCAAAGATACATGCTCTAATAGCGGTACCGTACGTCAGATCTGATCTGCAACTCAGACTTGCTTGGTGTATGACGGGATTGGCGATGGGATAGTATGATTCGGATGAGAGGAAGATATCGAAAGAAGAGAAAGTGCTCTTAATGAAGAGTCTGAGGGACCTTAAGATCAATGAAGAAGCGCCAGCATCGTGCGCGAAACGGAGAGACGCTCTCTGTTTCGTTTGGTTCATGTTAGTACAAATATCGGTACCAGCGCTGAGTACTTGTGCAAAAATGCTGAGAGAAGGCAGTGAGCCAGCGAAGGCTTTGCTCTTACAAGCGCTATTGGGCATTCATCAAAGCAAGCCCATGCGGGTGAACCTGAAAACACCCGTGGAACTAGAACCATTGAAGAAGATTGATGAAATCCGAATATTTTCGAACAAAGAGCTTAGGATCAAGAAAGAATCAATGGTGACACTGCTGAAGCCCAGTGAATACTCTGGACCGATCAGAAAGAAGTCATACCGTTATGTGTTGGGAATTGTTGGAATGGCATATAATCCTTTCATCATTGAGGATATACCTGGTTGTTACTTCGATTACAAACAAGCGGTGTTGCTGAGATTCTGATCGTCCCGGATTTCATCGATAAGAAGCAGTGCCTGTCGAAATCTGATAACCGAGTGGAGTTTAGATCGGGTTTCTCGGACGAGTTACCGAGAACGAGCCTGATGGCGGCGTGGAAGATACTGAAACCAAACACTGATGCCCGAGTCCAAATGCTGATTCGCTATGCGTGACCTCAACATTATCTACAATTTGACGACAACAGCCTCATGTTATGTTATTACTTTGGGTGTGGAAGGTTAGTGACCACCACCGACCGAACCATAATCAAAGGAACAGACCCAAAGTTTAGACTGTCCATTCTTAGGTTGAATTCCAAAATTTTAGCAATAATCTGATTATAATATATCTTGAGATCAAATTCTTTTTATCTGATTGTCTTAAATTAATTTTGATGAAAAATCTGGAGTAACGTTGACAAATGTGATACAATGATCTCTTTTCTAGAGTGTGATTGATCGGTAAATTACTCATCAAATTTCGATTGTGCAAACTGATAGTTGAAATCGAATCATACGAAATGGATAACTTTGACTTGAATGAACTGATGGACCTAGCAGAGGCCTATGTAGGACTGATGATAGATGCGATCTATCGCCGGCTGATGGATCGACACTTCGCTCTGGAAGACCAAGAGGTAGTCATGTTGCTGGCCGCTTTGACTAACATCTTGGGGCCCTACAGAAGTCTTGTTGATGGCCGCTTATGGACAACAAGGGTTACTAGACCGCCCAAACATGAGGGTAATGAGGTGTAGAAACGGGGCACTCTCAGGAAATGATTTAGCGAAAGAGCCAGGATTGGGAAGTTCCAGGACCTACCAACCAGGTGAAATGCATCTTCCGACCGAGCCTAGAACTGGATTAAGGAGAATGATCAAGAGATGAGTAGCGAGGCAGCCTCGTTTAGTTTAGCTCACAACTAAGAGCAGCTGTGCTATTGAAACGGGCGAGAGTAGAAGAAGAAGTCCAGACGAATGAAACTATGAAGTATCTGAACGAGATGAAAGACGAACTGGAACGAATGAGAAAGACCTTGTTGAAAACTGAAGAAGATAGAAATATGTGGAGGAGACTGTTTGAGGACTGCAACAAGAAGCAGGGAGAGGGTATAGAACGCTTGAGGCAGGAAGACAAGGAGCGATCAGAACGACTGGGATTAGCAACCGCACAGTGGAACGATCTCTACCCGCAGGGAGTGTTCCTCGTGGGCAGTCTCCGATAGCCTTCTAACAACAGAAGTGCATACCCCGGCAGCACCCGGTACTGTGACGATCCCGGATCCAAGTGACACCCTGGGTGATCCAATATTGGAACGAACCTTGCGACAGCTGGTGGTGACCACTGGCCGACCTGTGGCCATCAGGAGAACTCCAGTTTCCGCGGTAATTGCACCCTATGGGAAGATTGACGATACCGGGAGCTGCTGCCGCGACGAAACCAGCAGAGACCTGAAAAACCTCTGACAAGAAGATAAGGGAGACTCCCATGAAGAAATTTTGGCGCGTGTTTGACATACAGAAAAATAATCGAATAAAGAACAGCTTCACAGAAGTCCCAGGCACGGACATGCGAGCATGTTTTAACCAATCTACGTGGAGTCCAGTGATGAACATGCAACAACTACCGCTCGGAATGTCGCATTTGATAATGGGCGTTAGTCTAATGAGAGTTTTGCAAAACTTAATAACATCATGGAGCACTATGTCGATGGCCTTTGGAGGCGCCTCCGTAGCCGAGTTCTATCGGCTGGGGGAATTGATGGACCCGGGAAAAAATCGTGGACATAATGGTTTTAATAGGCACGAACAACGTGTACAAGAGCTCAGACACCGAGCAAGCTCAATGGGAGTCGTTGCTGGTATATCTATTCACCACGCAGTGGCAGACGTTTCAGTGCGCGGAACTGACCGTTTGCACCATACCAATGAGTACACGGATGCTATCGTCCACGGGAAGAATACACAACGAAAGAGTCGTCAGATGGAACAACAGCGTGCGAAATCTGGCAAGTCGCAACGCTGGACGAATGATCTAGATGGACTTAGAGCATAAGCTGAGAGGTCTGGATCAAGCCAGATTCACCACTGATGAATTAAATTTTGATAGCAGAGAGGGACAAGGCTGGATGAATCGTGTCTTCCAGGAGCGATTAGATGAGTTGGAAATTTTTTGATATGGGAATTTTTTGATACGGGAGTATTCAGAACAGAAGAAGCAACGAACGTTCGTGCCGCCTAATCTGGAGACAACCCGGGGATCAGTCCCAGCCGTGCCATAAGTGCTGCAGAACTCAAGCGAGCGAGAACCGAGGTCCGATGTATTGGATCGATCAGGCGTGGCACCAGTGAGGAGGACCCTTCATACCCGACGGAGGTTGGGACCAGTTAATCAAGCGATAGAAACGACCTCAGGCACCTCCAGATCAGAGACGACGACGAGCACGAGCAGGGAGGAACGGTGTCCTGGTAGAAGCTCCTTGATGTGGTCGAGACTAATACCGTCCCCCTGGCATGTTTATAAGGAAGAGTTAATGAAGTTGAACCTTCAAACACTTCAAGCTGATACGATGAGAATGTTGATGGGAAGAAAATTTCCGTGAATGGACTGTACTCAATCGTGGGAGTGGAATGGTTTGATAGCAGCCGGAATCAAGTTTAGCTCCACAACGGCATTACCATTTGCTGACCTTGAGGGACTGCCCTCAAATAACAGAATGCGTCCAGTAAATGCCAGACCCTTACAAGACGTGAGGATGAACCACAGTGAACAGTACAGAAAAGAGAGGCCAGGAAGATTTTTGACGACTAGAGCACATACAAGTTAACATGTGAAAATTTCGAATATACGAGACTATCTTCGCGGCATACGACAAAGCAGAAATGAGGAAAGCAAAAGTATTGGTGGTTGCGAGCTCGGACTTTGTGCACACCTCTAAGTCTCTGTTTTGGCCCGATGTAATAATATTGGCAGGAACAGTCCTGGATTGGATGCAATCTCTGTCAATGGGCATCGGAGTTCAATGTCAAACCGAGATGAAACCGATCATAATCGTGTTCGCTGGAATTAATGATCACATGCATAGTAGAGGTCTCCTCAGCAGACTCAGAGAACTTATAACGGCAGAAGATGCAGTGTGGCCAGCAATTAAAGACGGTTGCAGAAGATCACGCGAAAACCAGTATTTGCTTTGTCTCCGGGATATGCACACCTCCCGGATGAATTAAAATTCGTGTATGCAATGATAGCATTACTCTCGGAAGGGAAATATGATGTGATCATACCTGCCCCAAACCGCGAATTGGAAGCGAAAAACCTGAGGCCAATTCGTTCAGAATTGCCGGCAGTATGGTCGGATATCTCGAATGCTATGAGAGGATTTAAAAACCATTCGCTGCACACGCTAGTATTGGATGAAGTAATGGGATTGGAACTGTCCAATTTCAGCAGACAGCTTAAATTGAAGCCAGGAGTCAACGAAGATCATCGAGTGATAGTTAGAATGTCTATTGACCTGCGGTTCAGTGGAATGGAGATCAAGGAAGAAGGAGAGAAGAGGCAAAATGCCAAAAAAAATTGAAAGCTCACTTGGAAGCTAAGGTTTTGCGAACGAAGCCAGAGGCAAACAAGTGGCTGCACTTGACCCCTCGAATCGCAGCATTGGGCATGGATGCTTCGAGCAAGGCCCAGCAATGACCACGAAGATTCACGCCTACCTGGCAAAAGACTTGAACTTACCTGAGAATGGGGAAGAAAAGTCAGCGGAATTTATAAACAGGATGTGCCAGATAACATTAGAGGCATTCTGGGCGCAAAACGCAAGGGGAGAAGAAGATTTCGAGAAAACTGAAAGCATGTTAGAAGGGTTGGGAGCAGGAGTGAGGATTTGCTGTTCGCGAAGATAGCAGAGCCAGAGATGACAGATTCCGTGACCGAATGGGCAAAGTGGATAGAGAGCACATCGAAGTGTTGCCGGAATTTGACGCCCTATGACAAAACAAACGGCGAGATCTCAAGAATTCCATGTTAAATGATCTCATACCAAAATGTGAAGGAAGAAACTAAAGACCTTTTGCGACTACAGAAATCTAGCAGAAGAAATACCTGACACCCCGTTGATAAGAAGGATGTTGCTCGGAGCAGTCTCCGTAGTAGACACTCCCAGGTTGAGAGCCTTCAAAACCAATGAAAGGAGGATGGCAAAGTTCTCTGAATCGATGGACCCGTGCTTCGTGGGCAGAAACGCTGCCGTGCTGCAGTACACGCAGTTTGCATATGCGGATGAGACGAAGAGGAGAAGGATGAGCAATGTGGCCACTCCAAAACCTGGAAGATTCGGAGAAGAATGAACTTATATAGACCTGGCGCCAATGGTCATGAGAGGTAAGACAGACTTGCAAGAAGCCGCAATAATCGTAATGAGCGTGGAAACAAGTTGGCGATAATTGGGAAACTATTGATTAGGACTGCTCTAGCACCCTTCGGCTGTGAAGACGACAATATGAAACACGGAGAAAACGAAGATAAATCAGCTGGCAAGCTAGTCGCGCCGAGCTTCCCAGATGAGACGATGAATGAGGAGCAAGGTCCTTCGGGGTCAGGAGGAAATCGAGAGCGAGATGACAAGGAAGGAGAAGACCGTCAACCGGAAGAAACGATGGAACAGGATCCCGATCAAGCGGGAAAAGACGACGACAAAGCCTCAACAGGTGGTATGTCAAACCTTCACTTTATTTTTCTGATTGATTACGAAGTTGAAGCTGAAACTTTGGGAGAGACAACTGAACCAGCGGAGAATGGAACCACCCTCAGTCTTTATGAATCCAAGCAGCTCTCCTGGTAAGTTTAAGACCACTGAAATGAAACTTTTAAGAAATCACATCGTAGGAGTAGAATAGAAGGCGCAAGCCGAGTTCCCTTCTTGGGAACCTTGCCAGGAGAAGAGTGGGAATTTCACCACAGGGATCATGAAAACATAACGGGCTGCAAAACGGACAGAGTAGTTTTCCTGGAAGAGGTCTGGACCGTCTTGCGATGCTACGGGACCCAGTTGATGTTAAAAACAGGTCTCAACAGACCACTGATGCGGGAGATTCTTGATACATTGGACGAATGTGAAGGGAGAAAGAGCTAATTGTTGATCAATTCGCCCACTGATGAAAGTGAAGTTAACTCTCCAATCAATACGATGCAGCAGGAAAGCAGCGAGGAAGTCGTGTACTTGTCCAGAACTCGAAAGGTAACGATGCGATTGAAAATGGTGATTGATAAGATCAACGACATAAAGATGAAACTAGGCAGCAAAGTGACGTTAGGAAAAACCGGGAAGACAAAGTAGATTCTGAGATCTCAGCAAAAGCTGTCAACTCAGCCAAACGAAAGAATGTTGAAGATGTCATGGATATGGGGCAAGGCGATGACAGGTTGCCTGGCACGTCCAGAACACGGACCGACGTAACGATCGTGCCATCCATCCTCATGGTATGAATAAGATCAGCCGGTAACAAAAACCAAAAGGAGTGATCTAAATCTGACTAGAGTTACCCTAAAAATGGAAATACTCAGCCAATGTGGTGAGAGTACCCTACGGAATTTTAGACCATCATGCATGAATCACGGAAAAGGAAGTTAACCCCAGGAATCAAATCAGGACAGCTGACACCACTGACACCAATGGTATATAACCAATTGACAGTATCGAACACCGTCTCGATTGACGAACCCGCTGGTGGATACATGGAAATGACGGAGTACAGGAATGCAGCTAGAGTACACTTGATTGCTCTAGAAAGCAAAGATGCCCGAGAAGAAATGACACAGGGCACAACAATGAAACAAAAGGCGTATGGAGCGTAAGTCTCTTCCAAAATGCATGCCGAAACAGTGGATCAATTGGTGAGTTTACCATGGAGAGCAGTAATGGTAACTCACGTTGAAGAGTAAATGCCAATTACTTCAAAGATACATGCTCTAATAGCGGTACCGTACGTCAGATCTGATCTGCAACTCAGACTTGCTTGGTGTATGACGGGATTGGCGATGGGATAGTATGATTCGGCTAAGAGGAAGATATCGAAAGAAGAGAAAGTGCTCTTAATGAAGAGTCTGAGGGACCTTAAGATCAATGAAGAAGCGGCAGCATCGTGCGCGAAACGGAGAGACGCTCTCTGTTTCGTTCGGTTCATGTTAGTACAAATATCGGTACCAGCGCTGAGTACTTGTGCAAAAATGCTGAGAGAAGGCAGTGAGCCAGCGAAGGCCTTGCTCCTACAAGCGCTATTGGGCATTCATCAAAGCAAGCCAATGCGGGTGAACCTGAAAAAACCCGTGGAACTAGAACCATTGAAGAAGATCGATGAAATCCGAATATTTTCGAAAAAAGAGTTAAGCTCAAGAAAGAATCAATGGTGACACTGCTGAAGCCCAGTGAATACTCTGGAGCGATCAGAAAGAAGTCATACCGTTATGTGTTGGGAATTGTTGGAATGGCATATAATCCTTTCATCATTGAGGAAATACCTGGTTGTTACTTCGGTTACAAACAAGCGGTGTTGCTGAGATTCTGATCGTCCCGGATTTCATCGATAAGAAGCAGTGCCAGTCGAAATCTGATAACCGAGTGGAGTTTAGATCGGATTTTTCGGACGAGTTACCGAGAACGAGCCTGATGGTGGTGTGGAAGATACTGAAACCATCATGATGTCCGAGTCCAAATGCTGATTCGCCCTGCGTGACCTCAACATTATCTACAATTTGATGACAACAGACTCTAGCAGCAACCGAGAGAACAATGTGGAGTTGCCTGGCTGGGGACCAGAAGACTGGGTTGAGCCTGGTAGCTGTCTGGCGAAAGTGTGTGGACTAGAAGGTCATATGTGTGGAGGTCTTGACTGCGTGAAGACACTTGCGAAACAGCACAGGCAATTGACGATATTGTTCGGAAACATAGTGATGAAAGCGAAAACGGAAGCTGAGCTAATTGCAGATTGCCATGGGGGAACTGAAGTGAACCTAGTGACTGCACTAGGATTCTACAGCATGTTTGGTGATCACAGCCATCAATGTAGAACTGTTTCCGGGAATTTTACAAACCAAACAGAAACATACTGGAAAATGGAGGGAAGCTATAGAAGTAGAAATGAACATCAGGCAGAGTGAAAATTATCGCAGACCGTCTGGCGCGATACCTAGTAGGATCTTCGTTGATGAAATCCACCGATTGATGATGGAAGTAGAAACACTACTGCGAGTGTCGGGAAAACGAAATTGGAGAAGCATCATGTTGACACATGATGAATTCCCGAGCAATTGTTTGCTACAAATATGGCGGTATCCCGGGCGAAGTTATCTGGTGTTGATCTGGAATTCTGGAGAGCCCCTCTCCATGGGTTTACCAGACTAATCGCAGCCCATAACGTTAGTGATAGTTTGAGTTAGGATGGCAATTCGATGGCTGGAAGCTCATGTTAAAGAAAACAATCGACAAGAAGCACCGACCAAAGAACAGTTAGAGGAACTGGATTGTCTAAAAGATTCCGATAAAAGTGAAGAAAATATGGACCATAGACGACTGATGCCATGGTTCAGAATAAGCATGACTGCCTGGTTGTACGAGTATGCCAAGAAGCATGTGTCGAAAACTGTATTGAAATACGACCGACACTGTCCGAATTGTAACAATTGTAGCTGTACAATCGTTACCGAGCAATTTTGAGAATTCGGAAGGGTATCGGGAGGAGTTTACCGCCCTCCAGAAAGACGGCAAGACCGCTCTTTGTCCGAATTGCAGAATCCGGTAATGTCTCAGGAAAAAACTGAAACTACGTTTTAACATTTTTTAGTTTCCGGATTTGTCCTGAATTAAATTAAGTGACATCAGAATTCATTTTCAGATGGTGAGAAGCTAAGAGTTGAGGGAAAGTGTTGATCCATCTCTGATGCATATGACGATTTTTATCTAGTGAACAAAAAGAATATTAATATAACAAATAAGTAGTTGTCCTGTTTTTAGGAGTGACCTCGTGGTCTGAGGATACTGAGATTCAGACATGAGCTCACTATTTTTCATATAACTAAGTCCATTTGCATGTTATGGCCGATAGCCCAAAAACGGTGATGATTTTTTCGACTCGATATTAAGGGACCACACATAGAACATGCTTTGGTAGAGACGGTTAAAAGCATATGAAGCTTTGTTTAGACGCCAGCCAGTCGTTTCATAACCTGGCTTTATTTCCGTCGAGATGTACTTCTGGGCGAATGTTGCATCTTTTAATGGTAATTAAATTTTCAGCTTACTGCTCGCTCGACTAACTTGGATACTTTCACCATAATTTTATCCTCCTCGCTGCCAAATTATGGCCGATCAAACGCACTGCAATATTTGCAAACGCCACCTCAAAAAACGAGGCATATGGTGTGTCATTTGCAAACATACATCCATGTCTCACGTAGCGGGCTACAGACCAGCAAAATCTATTACGATGGGTTCACCTGCATACAATGCACCCCCGAAAACTTTGCAAAAGGGTCCAACTCCACCAACAGACCAGCAAACACTGCCCCTATCACAACTCAAAAAGAAACATCACCGGCAACACCCGAAACAACTGTACTGCCCAACGCAACACAATCTAATCCATCGCTACCAGCAATCACTACAGCCCCCTTTGACCCCTGGAAACTTATCGACCAAGAACTTGAAATTAAAATAAATGACATATAAAAATGTCTTTAATTGGAAACCGGGATTCATAGTTGTAAGCATGAACAAGCCCGGTTTCTAACTCATAGATTTATTGAACCAGCAGCTGTTGTCATTAATAGAAGAAACATCAAGTTACAACGTCGCAATGGAAGCAGCGATGATTCTCCCATGTCTGCTACTCCCCAAAACTAAATCAGAAACAAACGGATCGAATTCCAAAACTCTGAGCCACCCCATAATTTTATGAAAGCAAGGCCTACTAGACGAACTTTACCTTGAAGCAAAAGCTCTTCAGAATAGACATCCAAAACAGAAAAATGCGAAAAAAAACGAAAAAACGAGGAAGTTAAGCAATTCGATAAACTAACGAGTGCAGGCAAAGTATCTGCCGCCATTGGCTGCCTTTCAGACAAGAAAACAAATGGAGTTCCTCCCCTAAACGAAGTCGTTGAAGGAAAAGCAGTCCTTAGTATCCTGAAAGAAAAACAAACCCAAGCCAAAACAGCGAACACTAACTATGTAACTGAAGTAAGTGAAGACACAATGCCATACCATCCCTCTATATTCAAACAAATAAACGCCAAGACAGTTGGGAAGTCAACCCTGAAAACGCACGGAAGCCACAGTGCCTCAGGTCTAGATGCGTGCGAATGTACGAGGATAATAATTCACTTCAACCAGACATCCATTGAGCTTTGCAAAACAATTGCAAAGCTATTCTATACAATAGCAAGTAAAGTTCTCCCCCCTGAAAACCTAACGGCGTACAACAAAAATCCAGGGGGTACGACCCATTGGTATAGGCGAGGTTCTGAGAAGAATAATTGGCAAAACAATCACCCAACGGACGCCATACTACTTATTGATGCAGAAAATGCCTTCAACTCGCTCAATAGAGAACTTGCTCCTAAAAATGTAAAAACCCTTTGTCCGGCACTACTTCATGCGCTGGCCAACTCATATAAACATCCCTCAAATTTATATGTCAAAAACACGGTTTTGACATCTGTCGAAGGCACATCGCAATGGTTATTTACGAAATTGCGATAATCCCACTGATTGAGCTCCTGCAAAAAACAAATGTCACCCAAACATGATACGCAGATGACGGAAGCTCTGCAGGTGATCTTAAGAGACTCCGCGCAATACTGGACAACTTGGATATGCACGGAAAGGCAGTCGGATACATTGTGAAACCTTCCAAGAAATAACTCATAGAAAAGGAAAACCGCGGGAAACCGCCATTAAAGTATTCGAAGCCACAAATATTACTATGGCAGACAGTTTTAGAGTCCTTGAATTGATTATAGGAACACAAAATGCATACTCCTGCTACACAAAGGGAGTTCAAAATAAATTAGGCTTTCTAAACAGAACAACTCCGAAAGCTTTTTAGAAAAAGGATGAAATTGAGAAAAACGTAAGACAGCAACTACTTCCAAGTTTTACTGGTAAAAACCATATAACCGATGAAAATCCCAGCGTTTTTGCACTACCACTAAGAATGGGAGGATTAGATCTCCTCAGTAACACGGACTGCTCCAGAAATTAGGAGTGGTCACGAGCCTTTTTTGATCCGTTAGAAAACAGTGATCAGGAATAGCTGAAACGGAACAAACTCTGATAGATAGAAACATCAAAACTGAGAAACAGAACATCACACTCTCAAAAAATGCTAAAATTATGGAAAATTGCTCATCAGAGAAAAACTGACAATAAGTCTAGCGTCACAGAAAGGCGCATCGAATTGGCTGAGCGTGCTCCCCCTAAAAATACAACTTCTCTCTCAACAAATCAGAGTTTAAAGATGGAGAACATCTGAGATACGGATGGGTACCACCAAGCATTCCACATACATACCCCATATGGACAACCGTTCACACTGAGCCACTCTCTACACTTTTCCCAAAATTGGTACACTCACATAAGACATAATGAAATTCGCGATACCTTTGCGACACTTCTGGACGAGTTATGCTATGATGTTGAAATAGAGCCGAAACTTCAATCGTGGGAAGGTGAAAGCTATCACAACAAAACAACCACTACTGAAGATGATGCTTGACTTGACATCAAGGCAAATGGACTCTGGCGAGGCCGATTCTACCGAACATTTTTCGATGTAAAAATTTTCAACCCCCATGCTAATTTCTGCAAAAAAACTATATCTGACGCGTACAAATATCATGAGAGTGTCAAAACATTAAAATAACAACACAGAATACTGGATGTGGAACGCAGCAGCTTTGCTCCACTAATTTTTGCGTGTTCCGGAGGAGCAGCAACAGGTTCTACTAAAACCGTCCACAAACTAGCAGAGAAGCTAAGTTAAAAACGGAGTGAATTATACTCGGACACAATAAACTTTATAAAAGCAAAGTAAGTTGTGCACTTCCGAGGAATGCAATCATCTGCCTTTGGGGGTGCCAAAATCCTAAAAATACATCCAACATAGACACTTCTATCTGTGCTATAATCAAGGAGGGTAGATTGTAATTGACAATTCTCTGGATGCATTAAAATTGACTTGATTTATTCATAAATTTTTGCCGATGCTTTTATATAGCGCTGTTACGGCCCTATCCAACCTGTGCACGTACCGTCGCATGATGGAATGGCCAATTTTAATTGAACTCCCCCTTAAAAAATCAAAATTGTATTGTAGTAGCAGTAGTAGTAGAGGTATTAGGGTTAATTGCCCAAGCCTGTGAACCCCTCAGTTTTCAGCTGGCATGCAACTTTGATATAAGTTGCACGATCCACAGGAGCACAGTACAAGCTAGGTGCATGTGTCTAGTTGTTTGTAGCTATTTTTTGAAGCAATTGAAAAAAGGTTCTGTCAGTTGTTTCTTTTTTCGGGTTGCTGCGGAATTGACAGTGGAGTATGTTGAATAGTTTAGGGGCTCCAAAAATTTTCATCTGTTTTGTGAAGACGGTTTTTGCTGAGCTCGAAACGCTGCTCTGTCTCGTGGTGCTGATCCTCAGAGATACTGGCATTGAATCGTCTTTGATGTTGTAATTACCGTCCATCACTGACTGCAAGAGTAGTATGTCATGGAGTTCAATGAACATCGAGAGTGGCAACATTTTTAAGGATCGTAGTCTTTCTTTGTATCCAATTGTCACAATTAGTATCCATGATGTTGCTTTTTTTTGTACCATTTCAAATTCTTTCATTTCAGATTTTGAAGGGTACGATACCCGTGATGCATATGAAATGACTGGGACAACGTAACCGATAAAAGCATTCAGTTTTATTTAAGATTTGCTTGTGACAAGAAGTTTCGTTTAAGGTTAAAGAACGCCATGATTTGCCGAATCTTCGTTTGCTGTTTTTGCTCTACGAGAGGGTTTCCGCCATTATCACACCTACATGTTTCTGGGGGTTTACAGTACCAAGTTTGGTAGCAGTCGTTCTCTCACTTTCTGTTTCTCCTTTTATGCATAGCGCTTTACTTTTTCCCATTTTCAGTATCATTTGGTTATCGATGCTCCCTTTTTCGATTTGGATTGCCAGGACTTCGGCTTCTTTGTTGTTCTTTGCAATGACTTTGAAGTTGTCTGCATAACCGAGTAATTTGTTTGGCTTGACTGATTCAGGGACACTGTTCACGTATATTATGAACATGAATGTGTCGAGTAGAACCCTGCGATACCCCGCTTGTGACAGGCGTCACACGGTATCAGTTTCGATTTAATTTGAAACATTGTTTTCTTGATGTCAAGTAACTGGCCAACAGCTGCAGGATCCTCCCTCCATTTCCTATCTCTGCAATTTTTGATATAAGTGATTGATGTGGGATCTGTCGAAGGCTTTGCTGAAATCTATGTATAGCACCCGTAATTCTGAATTTTCATTAATGACTGTTTTCAGGTATATTTTGAAAAATAGCAGCAGCTGTAAAATGGCTGATCTGTTCTTTCTGAACCCGAACAGGGCTGGGTGCAATTTTGTTTTGGTTTCTGGGTATAGTCGGTCGGAAAGTATTCTTCAAAAACCTTGGATATATTTGCCAGAAGGCTAATCAGTCTTTATTGGGATATGTCAGCTTTGTTGTCTTCTTTAAAAACTGGGGTTATTTCACTCGTTTTCCAAAGGCGTGAAAAAGAGGCTTTTTTAATGTTGGTTTGATATATCAGTTTCAGTGACTTTGCGTATGAATTAGCGTGTTTTAGTATGATATTTCCTATGTTGTCTGGTCCGCATGCTTTATTTATGCTTTATTTGTTTTCAGATTTTGTAGACACTGGTTGATCTTTTCCTCGGTTTTTTGTCATGTAGTTTGTTACTGATTGAATGTATGTTTGTTCGCTAGTTATTTCACCACAATTGTTGGAAACTTGGGTGAAGAAATTGTTGAAGTGTTTGCATTTTTGCTCATTGCTTACGGCTTTTTTTTATACTTGATGATTGTTTTTGAGGAACAATTCCTTAGGTAGAGGATGTTTTTTTGTGAATTGACGGTAAATATTTTTGAAGATCAGACCTACGACAAAATATGAGTACTTTTGCTTCAAATATTGTCAAGTCTTTTTTGATTTCATCGCTTAGCATTTTTATGATTCTTGATTTTGAGGAGTAGAGAGAGAGAGAGTGACTTTGCTTCTGCGTACTTCCGTTTCATTGTCGCGACTGTTTCGATTCGGGGCGTGATCTCCGACCAGTGTTTGGTGACTCTGGGGCTTTTTCCGTCAATTTTCTCCAGCCATTTATACCACTGGAGCAAGAGGACTTCAATATTGCTGTATCAGTGAGGTTTAAAAGGCTGACTGATCATTTGTTTGTTGAAATCGTCCATGCCAATTTTGCGATATACACGTTTAATTGTTGTTGATATTGTTCTGCTCGACGATGAAAGGGACAGGTTTGTTTTGTATGCATGGTGATTTGATTTCCATTTGACGAGTGTTGGACATCGAATGCTGGGGCAGTAGTCAGACTTAACACAAGGTTTTGGTCTGATGCAAGGAATTCATTAAGACTTCTGCCTTCTGAACATCTTGTAAGCTGGTGTAAGCCATGTTTCTCTATAATGTCCTGTACAGTCATTTCATATTTGTCGTTAGAAATTAGGCTGTCCCAATTTGCATCGGCTAGATTTATATCTCCAGTTAGGATTCATTGCGATGAAATTTCACCATTTAGACAGCCATGAAAATGTCTAATGAATTCTTTTTTGTTTTGAGGCGATTCTCTGTAAAGCCGGCTGTTTTTTTTTGGGGGGGGGGGGGGGCGAGATTATAGAGTGAGCAGAGGATAATCTGCTGATTGTTCCTTTTCATTTCAACGGCAACAGATGGAGTTCAGCATTGAGTCCTATTCCTTTGTGTGTTGAACAGTTCACTGTAATGAAGTCGCCTCCTTGTTCAATGTTGTGACCCGTTGTGCGTCGATCTGTTCTTGGTATTTTATGAGAAAAAAGGCTTCGTCGGATACTGCAGTTGTGAGTCATAAAAATCTGAATTTGTAGTCAACTGTTGAGACTGCATTTGCAAAAGTCTTTCGTCTACTGATATCTAGCTGACTCCTGACATTGAAACTTAGAAAGTTGAGCGAACTTTGGATTATAGTCTTTGCTCTGGATCTGAGGGGACATTTTCCCAGTTCTCCTGATTTTTATCGTCAGTTCCGCTTGTGTTCAGCCAAAATTTGAGGTTTCTATTTCGCAGACGTTTTTCGTATTTGTTCTTGATCATTTTTTTCCCTTTTTAACTTGCTTCGTTTTTCAATATTTTGATCATCGGGGATAGTTCCTTGCTCGTGTATACTTTTTTTGGGTAAGTTTTCAGCTTATGCAGCGATAGCAGTATCAGCCGACGGTGGTGTTTGCTTGTGGTTTTAACGATAAGCGTTCTACTCTTATCATTATTGGCATTATAGTTCCCTACTTCGTCGATCGGGCAGTCGATATTTAGGAAAACCAAAATGTCTTTCACTTCCTTTGCATCATGTTCACTCCGTTGTCTCCGCGATTTGGCTTTTTTTCCTTGATGCCTCTCACCCGTAGTCCGTCATAATTGTCGGTTTTTTTTGGAGTTCTGAATTCGATTGTCTTCGTTGTTTTAATGGCGACGAAATCACTGGCCCTTCGAGGCGCCATCTTGATCCTCAAGAAAATTATCTGGTCCCGTATACTCACAACAATATTGATGTTTGATGTCAGGGAGTGAAGCTGATTTTTGAGTTTTTCAAAGCTCTCCACTATTGGTTTTTTGTTAAGGTTTTCTATGGTGGAGGCATATTTGTCCAGCATACGATCCCTTTGCTTGAGGCGTACACACTCATTACATATCCATAGAAGGTTTTAGCTGACCTCGCTTGTCCCGAAGATGGCAGGTTAGCTCATGTGGGTGCACTCTGGCGTCAAGTGAATTGAGTCACCACAGGAAACACACCGAAACATGGCATCCCGTGGGGATATGGGATTTATGTATGTTTTACAGCAGTTATTCTGCTTGGTGGGCGTCATTATGGAAAGGGATAAAAATCTCGGTGCTCCTGCACTTCGTAGGAAACTTAATTCTCCTGATGCACTAAGAGTGTCCAGGTATACCTTTAGTTTTTGATTTAACTCTCCCGCTCTTCCTACGAAACCTATGGATGCACTGGGATTGTTGATGCCAAAGGTTTCGTGAGAAAGAATATGAAGCTGATTTTACCCACGCTTTTTGGAAAACTAAATTCCTATAGATACACTGGATATTTCACTCCGTTTGTGGATAGATTTTTTAACGTGTGGTCTGATTTTCCCGAGCTTTCTAAGACAATCAATTCCTATGGATGCACTGGGATGGTTAGAAGACAAGTTTTTTGATAAGATAGATTGTTTAGTAATGGGACACTTACTTATCACTGGAGTTCAAGAGCCTTACGCTTCCTGAGGCTCTCTTTTTGTCTCTTGTTGAGCTTCTGCTTACTTCTTATTCTACTGGGGACTAGGGAGTCAATTACCGTTACATACCACAGTAGCTGCCTACAAGCAGCCCATGGGACGATCATCAAACCGTCTGGTCGCTTCAGATCTGTCATGTAGAGGTTTGATGGCTCTAAAACAGAAGGAATTTCAAAAACGTGAGCGTTTGCTTCACAAGTGCCTTCAAACTCTGAGTGCCCAGAGAAATGACCAGCAAAATAGAGAAAATATTAGCCATACCCTCCATATTCGGTTACATTATTTCCGCAAACTGTAACATTCGCCAGGAAATACATATCGGCCGAAAACATCTAGGTTCTAAAACCACTGGCTAACGCCTAAACAGAGCTTCACATGCTTTTAACCGTCTCTAGACTAGCCAGTTTAACTTGCGGTTTTCGTAATATTGGATCGAGGAAATCGTTACAACTTGAAGGCTATCGGCCAAATTGCAAAATAATTTAGTTACATGCAAATTAGTGAGCACTTGGCTGGGGCTTTGTATCCCCAGACAAGAAGATCACTCCTAGAAACAAGGCTACTGCGTGATTATTATATTACTATTGTTTTTGTTCAGTAGATAAATTCATCATTTCCATCGGAGTTGGATCGATCCTTTCCCTCAACTTCTAGCTTCTGAATATCAGAAAATGGATTTGATGTTAAATTAAATTCAATTCAGGACATTCCAGGAAACTAGAAGTTGTTAAAATCAGTGTTCACACTTGTTCCGGATTCCTGAGCCCGGGTGAAGAAGCGTCTTCCACGATCAGGGAGTGTAGCAAATTCTTCCCTCAGCCCTCCTGATTCGGGGGATCTGCCCTGTAACGATTGTAGCAGCACAATTGTTAAAATCCGGGGCGCTCGTCTTCAAATATTCACGACTGTACTTCTTATTGTCTTCTATATTTTTCGTACGTTCACTTCTGATTAGTGAAAACTGCTGTTCTGATTTTGCTTTTTCATTTGTTGCGAAAATGAAAACTGTCTCATTTTATGCACGCGCAAATAAAAAACTTAAGAAAAACCATGTCAGTCCAAACTAAATCTTCCCAGTTCGTTCAGTTTAATTTATAAAACTACTAGTTGTCAATATCAACATGTTTTCCAGCAAATCATGCTCTAGTTAAAGTTCATTGGTGACGTAAATTTTTGAGATCAATCTGATGGAATGGCGCATTCTCCCCTCATTGTACTTCAGAATGGTACACTGCTATCAAACAGAATTCACAAAATGCACCAAAAGAATTTTATCCCCATCATATTGAATCACTACGTGCTATAAATTGCATCATACTACATCGCTAAAGCCTTCTAGCTGTTTCATTTATCTGTACTCTGAGAATAGGGTCTATTTTCATTATCTCAAGTTAAAATAGGGTTTCAAAAAAATGTTGCGACGCAAGAAAGTCCTGCCACCCAGCAAATTTAAATAATCCTACTATGTCTCTTCCCTTCTGGAATTCTAGTTGTTAAAGTTTCTGAACATTAAAACAAAAAATTTAAGCGCTTGGAACAACAATAAAATAATCTCCCACTTTGAGAGATTACCAAAGTCTTTTATGTCATCACAAATTGAACAATTGTTGAATAAAAACAATGGTGCATGCTGGAATACTTTAAATTTTTTCTCCAATCAAGCATTTCTGAACAATACTAGGCGTCTCTAAAAACACTTACCAAAATCATAATGCAAATTTATAACTGCAGCAAAAATAAACACAAAAAAACTAAAGTTTCTCTTTCATTCAGTTTCAATTTCAAGCGTAGCTATCTTGATTGGTCGTTTGAGTTTTTTCACGCCAAACAATTCAGAGTTTTAATTTCCTCCTCTTGTCTACTTTTTTGTTTGTCTCTCTCTCTTTTTTTAATTTTTGTCCCTTAAAACTTTTAATTTTTCTAATTGGTATTTTGCATCTTGTAATTTGGCTTTTGTTAATGTTCCATCTCCTCCTCATGCGAGATCGACTCTGCACTCTCGGTTTCAGTAAATTGTAACACATCAGTGGCCATACTTACGCTGTTGGAGACAGTCTTCCAACGTCTTTGCTCTTCTACGTTTTGTTTGCAGCAAGGTAGAGGGTCACAGTAGTTTTTCTGTTTCTGTAAAATTTGTTGTGGAGGCAAAACGTAACATTTTTCTCCAGATCTTCCTTGAACATCTCTTTTTTTTCTCTTCCATCACAATCAATTGTCTTCAAAGTTATTTTCACTGCATTCGTTACCGCATACAAAACCGCCACAAAAACTCGGTGGAAAGCTTCTGACCCTAGGTCCAGCTGGTACTAACTGTTGACTCTACTTTGTTTCGTTATATGCTTTTTGGCACATTCGTACAACCAGGCAGTCATAATGGCTCCGAACCATAGCATCATCTGTCTCCTGGTCCAGATCTCCTTCAGTTCCAACGGAATGTTCAAGATTTTGCACATCGTCGCGAAAAGTCTTTTAGACAATCAATTTCTTCCAATTATTCTTTAGTCGGTGCTTCCTGTCAATAGCTCTCTTTAACATGAAAGTCCAGCTATCTAATTGCCATTATAATTCTCTATCATTATCGTTATCGGCTGCGATGAGTCTGGTGAACTCATCTCCAGAGTACCAGATCAACACCAGATTACTTCGCACAGCATAACACCAATTTTGTAGCAATTATTGGCATGGGAATTCATCATGCGTTAACATGATGCTCCTCGGATTTCGCTAGCCCAACGCTTCCAGCAGTTATTTCACTACCATCATTATCCAATGAATTTCGTCTCAATCATCGACCACATTGTAACATGTAGCTGTTGATCTTTTCTGCTTTTTACTTTTCAAAATCGCTAAAGCTTCCAATGAAGCATCTCACAGCCATCTTCCAGGTATCGGTTCTTATTCGTCCTTAATTTTTTCTTTAACTGCGGTAAACATCTTACAAAGCAACTCGTAAGGTTTCTCTGCCACGAAGTGTACTGGATATCGCTTTTTGTCTTTAAGAGCCACAATCGAACCTACTAGGTATCTGGCTCTAAGCAGTTTGTCAAAAAAATCACTCTTTCCGATACTCAATTCCACTTCTATCGCCTTTCTCCAAAAAACTTCAGGCTTCGTGGCCGTGACCATCTCATGTTTTTTCCTGAAAGTTTAATAGTGACTCTAAAGAACCAAACAAGCTGTAGAATTCTAGTGCAGTCACTAAATTACTTTTAGTTCCTCCATGAAAATCTGCTATTAGTTCCGTTTCCGTTTCCGTTTCCGTTTTCGTTTTTGTCACTACAATTGACCTTCTAGTCCACAGACTTTCGCCAGAGATCTACCAGAATTGACCCAGTGTTTCTTGTCTCCAGCTACGCAACTCCCTTTCTTCTCTCGGCTGCTCCTAGAAGCTGTAGTCATCAAATAGTAGATGGTAATCAGGTCGCGCAAATTGCAATCCGCATTCAGTTCTATTTGTATATCTTGCGTCGCTCGCAAAATCGAACATGAAAATGGACTTGGAAATCAAGAGGGCTTCTTTAATTCTCACACGACCGTCAGACATACCCTATATCCTCAGTAAATCATGTGAGAATCACAATCCAAATTCTACTCTGTTCTCCGATTTTGGTAAGGAATGTGCAGTCACTTTTTTTTCCGATACAGGTCTCAACGGACTTGTTGACCTGCAATACTTATTGTAGATAGTCTAGACACCCACAAAATTAGCAACAATGCTGGTTCACAATCAAAGTAGCAATCACGTATGTCTTCATTGATGAAAGGTTTGTATGTCATCCCAACAATTTCTGATACATACTGGTACGACTTCTTTCTGATCGGTCCACAGTATTCACTGGACTTCAGAAGTGTTCCTATCAGTTTTTTCGTGAGACTAAGCTCCTTTTTAGAAAATTTCGCATTTTATCAGTCTTCCTTAAGGCTTCTAGTTCTGCTGGTTCGTTCATATTCACTCTTTGTGGCATGCTTGTATGATTGTCCTATAGCGCTTGCAAGAGCAAGGTCTTCTCAAGCTCACTGCCTTCTCTCAACATTATCGTTCAGGCTTTCAACGCTGATGCTGGTATTTGTTCCAAAAAGAATCGGACAAAGTAGAGGGCGTCTCTCCGTTTCGCACATCACCGAGTCTCTTAAATGCGCCATCAAAAACCTTTTTTCTTCCTTCGATCTTTACCTTTCCTCCAAATCGTACGTTTCCATTGTCAGTCCCTCAGATATACACCAGTCTCCTCTGGGCGGGTTATGTGGTTTGATGTTCTCAAAGTGTGCAGCCTCGAATGTTCTCAAAGTGTGCAGCCTCGAGTTCCGATCTTTTGTTCCTGTCTGACTAAAATACTTCGAGGAATTCAGAAGACTAGTCGTTGATCTGCTGTCCTGCAATTTCTTTTGTTTTCATTATGCTGTCGTTTTGATGGTGTTATCCGATGACCAACTGTCAGCGATGCAATCGATGTTGTCTGTTTTTCAGGATCATCTCTATATTTTTCTTTCCAGCAATCCTCTCAGCATCCGAATCACCTTCGGTGTGACCTTCACCGTTTTGTCTAGCAATGAGAGTCTGTTTGTGCTGAAGTGAGACACCTCCTGTTGAAACAGGTTTGAACGCAGCAACAGATCCAAGGAAACCTAGTCCTTCTTGGATAAAATTGTAACATCTGCCGCCTTGTCTACCAATAATTCAGGGTGTCCCGTTATAAGATTTTGTTAGAAAAACCTGACTTACCTAACCATATCATCAAAGGAATAGGTTTGTAACTTTTTTTGTCCAAAAACTCGAATCCTTCCCTAATTTCCTACTGATTTGCTCCAAGCTTCTGCTCCAATCTTTCATAAAATTTAACCTTCCAGCAGCTTGTGTTTGATTATCATGTGGTAGCCGTCCTTTCTAACTATCCAACGCCCAATGTAATTCTCGTCCATCTAGTACATTTTCAACAAGGATAAGGCTCGTCTGTCCGATCGTAGCTTAAAGGGAGCGCTGCCTAAATAAGAGTGATACTTCTCAACAAACATGACTACCTCAAACATCTCTGTCTTTGGCGCACCATACTTCATCTCAGTGTCGCTCAATACTTTAGTGCCATATAAAATGGGACGGAGAACTGTTCTCCCATTCCATTCTTGCTCCTGAAGGTTTTTTTTTGGCAAGGGCTACCAGCAAGGGCTGTCGATAACATACATGCTTTTCTCTGTGGGCATGCCCAGTACTGGAGCTTGACATAGCTCCCGTTTTTTTTTCGGAGATTTTCTCAGCTCCTTCATTCCATCCAAAATTGTTCCCTTTGTTGCGGGTAGCAGCTGTTGCATCGGGTATCACTTTATGATTTCTCCATAACAATTCGCGATTCCGAGGAAGCTCATCAGCTGCTTGTCTGTTTTGAGAGTCTTGCACGTTAACACGGCCTCCACCGCATTCGGATTCGACTCACGCCATGCTTGTTCACCATCTTTCCCAGGTTCCTTATCAATTCCATAAGAATCACATTTTGAGGATTTGCCTTTAAAGGTGGGTCTCGCTGTCACTACGCGTTGAGTTTCATGGTCGGAGTGCCACCTGTCACTAGCAAGGCTCACACGGCCCTCGATTCAGTGCTTGGTTCTGCTTGTCTCAGGTAATCTGCATAAAATGCATAATACGAGGGTTCACTCAAATTCCTAATTACCTCATGCCCCACAACGGAGATTATCCACTGTATCTTTCTGCCCTGAGGCACCATTACAAATGTCTGCCCAGAGATCCCATCCAACTTCCTGCTCAACTTACTCGGCGCCTTCGCTTCTTCCAATCCGGATGCCTCAAAGGCGTTGAGTTGATCTTGAGTTTCCTTGTTTTCCAGTTCGAGTTGATTTTTTGTTCAACTTCTCGGGTTGCCAATTCTTGCTGAACTCTGTTCAGGGATTCTCTCGTCGCTGCATTTTACTGGATTTTAAAATCCTGAGCCGCGGTCTCGAGCTCCGTTCCGCTCGTATCTTCTACTAAGGTATGCATCTTCTTCGTGGTCAATTACTGAGGCTTTTTTTTCGTCCAAGCTTCCACTTCGCTCATCGGACGTGCCTTAATAGCCTTTACGTCTGACAAAACCTCCATGCCTTGGATGCTTAATATCCGTCAGGGCATCCCGATTTTGCGGATATGCTGATAAATGTTGATCCGTGGAACTGTAGTTCGCACAAGAGCGTTTCTTGTCCATGTCGTTTCTGGGCTTACACGAACTGTTACCCTGATTTGTAGAACCTTTATTAAAATTGCCGTAATTGTTCTTGTAAAAACCTGATCGCATTGGAGGCTTCGTCAACTTGTTTTACTTTGAATTCAGTCGCTTCTCTTCCCGCGTTAGTGCATTGGTTGAGAGAGGTTGGTAATGAGACGGCAGCATGGTACTGAAATCATCACTCTTCACACCATCAATGAACTTTGAGATTACTGCCAAGTTAATTTCATTTATTGACTCGTCGTTCGGTTGACCACGCCTTTGGGACATCAAATTTGTCCTCGAACTTGTCTATGGTATCTTCCTCTCGTTGCCTTCGTTTCTCGAAGCGCATCGTCGCTTGGTGCCCTTGCACTCCCGGGCGGAAATGGTTCAACAGTATCTTGAAAGACTTCTCGGCAGCACCCCGTTGATATTGCTTTTTTGACATGATGAAGCTCAGGGCTGTCCTTTCCAAGTTGCTGATGAGTGCACTTCTTCCTGTAATTCAGTTAAAGTTTCTTTTTTGAAATGCAGCTTCATGAATTCTATCAAGGTGTCTATACAATGGTCGGACTCAACCTTGTAACATCTCGGCTTCTTGCACATCATTTTAGACTTTTCGCTCCGCTCATTGGTCATGGAAAATCTTGTGAGAAAAGTCTCCAGGAATCTGTTCAAAGGTTCAAACGCTGTCACCGTCGCAGTCACTTCCCGAGAATATCCCGTCTGATTGTGAGTATCAGTCTTTTGAGGCTCTGGAACTTCCCTCCTGCCAGAATCGCTGGGCTGAGCTTTTCCCTGGTTCGAGTGTGTAACGCGTGGGTCGTTCGATTGAGATGGGTCTGCTGCCAGGAGAGTCCCAAGTGATTTTCATTGAAATCCTAGGCTTATGACCCCCAGTGGTGTTATTGTTTGGGTTACCCTTTCTATAGTGGACCCATTCGTCTTTACTCTTTTTGAGTGCTCCTTGAAGTTCACACTCGACTCTCTGTTCGCCTCTCTAGAGTGTGCTCCACCGCTCGACGATCCACTCCAGGCTCCCAGAAGACCATCTAATCTATTTATTATTGCCTGAGTGCAAAATTACATCATTGCATCTAACCTGGTATCGAGAGTCCCAAGAGTCTGTTCTCGAAAACTCCGAAGTTGCTCCATGTCATCTCTCAACCAATGCTCCCTTTGCTTTGCTTCCCGCGTCATTGATGACAAGTTTCGGGACAAGTATTTATCCGTTCTCTCCTTCAGGCGCTTCTTGCTTTGACTGACCTCCTGCTCGTTGCGATGTATCTCCTCTCGCAAGCTTTCTATTTCGGTGTGGACTGCTCTCTCTCTAATTCACTCATTCTGCTTGAAACTTATTTATATTGCTCGCCCATTCTATCCATGACCCTAGTCAGGACTTCTTTGGTTGACACCCTGTAACCAACCAATGGAATCACCAGTGGAGGCTTCACTTTACTTGTGCTAGGCAGTTAGTTGCTAGCTGAAACTCGCGCCACTTCTCTCTGTCTTAAAAGTTTCTCATACTCTGCCTCCAGTTCTCTAAGTGTGGTTCCTGGCCTGATAACCGTAGTCGCCTCTACTTGCGGGTCAGAATTGGCTGTTGTCAGAAATTCACTGGAACGTTGCATCCCATTCGAAGCTTTGTTGATCATTCTGACCGTTCCAAACTGATCGGAGGAGTCGTCCTCTAAATTGAATGTATCATCACTTCATAACTTGAATTGTTGAAGCTCAATTGGGATACAAAGTATCAATTACTTCGTTATCATCAACTTCTTTCTGAGTGTCGATTTCCCAGAGTGTTTCCTCTTCGTGAAAGAAATTTTCCTCTTCATGAAAGAACACCCAGATGGTTTCTGAATCGTTCCGAGAACGAGGAAGACGTAGCCGCTTACCCTGACACCTATTGCATTTGTGTGGCCGGTAGGTGAGCCTTCTACTGCTAATTTTTCAATTAGAAAAACGGACATTTCTTCTCGATCTTGAGACCCGGTCGACATAGCAAAAACCTGTCCCTGTTCAACTGCAATAAATTCACTAGTTCACTAGCGACTGGACTCTCGTCCTGAGCGGGGTTTAGATGGATCTCTACTTCCAATGTTGTCCGTTTGTCTTGCGAGACCTTTAGACTCCTTTTTTCGGTCATTTCGACTTAAACTCTTTTCCCCTTCTTGTTCCGAGCCTCATAAAGTTATTAGCCAGCTTAGGTATTCTACACTTGTCTGGAAACATCTTAATCTATCTCTAGTTGTTGCTCACTAACTTGGTTCGCTTGCTATCGTATTTGTTGTCTGACAATCAATTATAAAAACACAACACAATAATGCTCTTAAATTCAGACTAACAAGTGACCATGAATCTTATAGGTTGTGACAATACAACGAATCTTCAAAGAATTATGGGTCTTTAAATAAAATGCTAGCACAGTCAGATGATGTAAAGATATTTAACAGATATGGAACTCACTACCTAAGTTAAAACGTTGAACAAAAAAATTTTATTCAATTTGAAAAAGAGAGAGTAGAAATGTATTTGCGTTGCGATTGGTCTGTCGCAGTTTGTTAGTCGATTTGTTTTCTAAAGAAGAAGGCTTCCCTGTTTAATGCTGCACAAAACCTGAAGGCAATTGCCTTTTTCTCAGCGGGGCCGTCTGTCGCGTTCATAAAACTTGAGGCCCATCGGATTAGCAAAATAGGACACTTCCGGATTCGTGAAACATTACTATTTCCGGTTTGACAAAAACTGGTACCCCTCCGGGTTGGGTCCCTTCCGAGTTGACAATACGAGACCCTTCCGAGTTGACCAAAATTTGGACCCCTCGGATAAAAAAAAATGACCCTTTCGGATTGGCAAAATGGACCCTTCAGAGTTGATCAAAAATTGGTACCCTCGGATTGGAAAAAAAAGATGACACTTCTGGACTGGCGTAAAAATGACCCTTCCAGATTGGGACCCTTCCGAGTTGGCAAAATGAGACCCTTTGGAGTTTACCAAAAATTGCAACTCCCCAGGATTGGGACCCTTCCGAGTTGACAATATAGGACACTTCCGAGTGAATAAAAAAAATTAGACCATTTGGATTGGAAACAAGATGACCCATCCGCATTGGCTAAAACATGACATTTCCGGATTAACAAAACTTGGGACCTCTCCGGATTGGGGCCCATTCGATTTGGTAAAATGGGACCCTTCAAAATTGACCAAAAATTGGACCCCTCTATTTGGAAAAAAAAGATGACACTTCCGGTTTGGCTTAATTATGACCCTTCCAGATTGGCAAAAACAGGACCCCTCCGGATTGGGACCCTTCCGAGTTGGCAAAATGAGACCCTTTGGAGTTTACCAAAAATTGCAACTCCCCAGAATTGGGACCCTTCCGAGTTGACAATATAGGACACTTCCGAGTGAATAAAAAAAATTAGACCATTTGGATTGGAAACAAGATGACCCATCCGCATTGGCTAAAACATGACATTTCCGGATTAACAAAACTTGGGACCTCTCCGGATTGGGGCCCTTTCGATTTGGTAAAATGGGACCCTTCAAAATTGACCAAAAATTGGACCCCTCTATTTGGAAAAAAAAGATGACACTTCCGGTTTGGCTTAATTATGACCCTTCCAGATTGGCTAAAATAGGACCCCTCCGGATTGGGACCCTTCCGAGTTGGCAAAATGAGACCCTTTGGAGTTTACCAAAAATTGCAACTCCCCAGGATTGGGACCCTTCCGAGTTGACAATATAGGACAATTCCGAGTGAATAAAAAAAATTAGACCATTTGGATTGGAAACAAGATGACCCATCCGCATTGGCTAAAACATGACCCTTCCGGATTAACAAAACTTGGGACCTCTCCGGATTGGGGCCCTTTCGATTTGGTAAAATGGGACCCTTCAAAATTGACCAAAAATTGGACCCCTCTATTTGGAAAAAAAAGATGACACTTCTGGGTTGGCTTAATTATGACCCTTCCAGATTGGCAAAAAAAGGAATCCTCCGGACTGGGACCCTTCCGATTTGGCAAAATGGACCCTTCAGAGTTGACCAAAAATTAGACCCCTCGGATTGAAAAAAAAAGATGACACTTCCGGATTGGCTTGAATATGACCCTTCTGGATTGGCAAAAATAGGACCCCTCCGGATTGGGACCCTTCCGAGTTGGCAAAACGGGAACCTTCCGAGTTGACCAAAATTTGGACCCCTCGGATAAGAAAAAAATGACCCTTTCGGATTGGCTAAAATATGACTCCATCGGACTTGTAAAAATATGACCTTTCCGGAAAGGTAAAAATATGACCCTTTCGGGTTGGCAAAAATTTGGAACCTTCCGAGTTGGTACTGGGACCCTTCCAAGTTAACAAAACTGGGAACCTTCCGTATTGGCAAAAATGTGATCGATACCCTTACGGGTTGCATCTTGGAGCTCTACTACGCAGAAAAAAACTAACTAGGAAGGGATCGTTTTGTCGTCCGTCACCTCCTGATTGAAGCTCCTGATTTAAGCATTCTAAACAATTTACTTAACTGGTAGGGTGGTTAATACTTAACTCTATTAACCACCTTTTTTTGGTTTCTTGCTGATTTCAAGGTTCCCTAATCATTCCTCATTGTCGAGAAAAACGTAAAAACGCCTTATAAAACTGTTGTTACTGTTTGGTATAGGAGCTTTCCTAAAAATTTCTTTGAAACCTGGAAGGGTCTACCTTCAACAAGAGTCGTTTTGTTAAAAACAGTCTACAACGTTTTTGTTAAATTGTTTCAATCCGAAATCGATTAACTCAATGCTTAAGTTTTTTTAATTACTTATCTAACGGTTCCATAACAAACTGGATCGGTCCAGTGGTTCTCAAGTTATAAGTCAAAACAAACGTCTGTCGTCCAAAATCAAAAAATTTTCCGGCGTTAAAGGTTTTTCTAGAGTTCTTGCCCTTTCGACCTAAAATTTTTGACCCGAGCGCAAAAAACCGATAATTTTTAAGTACAATTTAAAAAAACTATAAAAAAAACAGCTGAAAAGATTTGCCCAAAACGTTGCAACTTTGATCCTTTCAGAGTGATGAATCCACTAAATCAAACTATTTAAGTTTTTGGGACCAACAAATTTACCGGCAAGAGTGTCTTAAAATCTTTCGTTTCACGAGTGTTTGTTGTCCGAACAACAATTTTCATCGCACTACCTCAAAAACTTCAAAAACAATATTTTGCGGCATTTCATTTTTCCAAAAATCACGAAAAATCGGATCTCGATACTCAGTTGGTTCAGAACATGTTTGCTCTTTATCCAACTGGCTCCTCTAGATACATTAGTCAAATTACGATGCAACTCCTTATGTCAGCGCTTTTTTCCGTTTAAAAAATTGGATATTTTAAAAATCGCGTTTTGCGGGAGATCAAAATATTAATATTTTGACCCTAAAACTGGTCTGTTTACGGTCTATCCGATTGTAGAACGGAACAAGATTCTTAATACGGGTATCACAAATACTTGTATTTATAGTATTACACCCCTTCGGGTCCGTTCAAAATCCGAATTAAGGTGTTTAATTCGGAAATTTGCAACTCGGTGGAGGATCATTACAGTGCAGTCCCTGTCGAGCCCTCTACCGAGTGATATCGTACTTTCTGTACCAAAAAAGATATAAAATACTTAACGATGCCCGACATTCAGTTGAGTCGGTTGTTGTTGTTCTTGAGACCCTTACTGCCGCTTCAGGCGCTGCTTGCTGGATAGGTTTTCTACTCCAACCACTTGACGTTTCCGGACTGAGCGCAACTTAGCATTTACGTGCTTAAAAACTCAAACAACAGTACAGGCACAAGAAAACGGCTACAGGTTGATTTTAACTACCTTGATTTGATATAAACGCCTTTAACAACAACATTTTTTACAACAAGAATAGGTAAGCTTGGATTTCATCTCGTCTGGAGGGATAATTTCTCTTGATTTCATTTTTCTACCTGTTTTTCGTTTTTTTTTAGTTATTTTCTTTGTTTTTGAAAATTACTAGGTTGGTTGAATACTACTTTGTAGGTTCAATACTACTTTTTGTTTGGTTTGCAGTATATCTTCAAGTGTTTTCGGTCCTATAACGCACAGGGAACGACGGGTTGGCCGATTCTCAACTCTTCGCGGGGCGTGATTTTTTGGTCTTAACTAGGTTACAAAGTTAAATCGGGGAATCTGGATGGCTTCCGCGTTCCGAACTACCCTTCCAGCTCTTGGTTGAGGGCCTTATTAGAAGCATCCGCTCAGCGCGGAGTGCTTTCGTTAATGCGTTCGCCAATCATGATGTTAAGAATAACACCATAAAATTGAGCGCCATAAAAACGTATATGTATTACGTATTAGCCCGGAAGTAAATACCGACGGAAAATCAAGCTAGATTCTAAAAAAAAATGGCAAGATTCTGAAAAGAAAGGCATGTGAAACAGAATTTCACATGCCTTTAACCGTCTCTACCAAAACCAGTTCAATGTGTAGTTCTCGTAAGATCGGGTCGACTGAGTCGTTACAACTTAGAGGCTATCGGCCAAACCACTCAAATCATTTTACTTACATGCAAAATAGTGAGCTCATGGCTGCGTCTCATAAACAGGTCATTCATAAACACAGGGTTGTATAACTATTGATTTTGTTTAGTAGATAAAATCATGATAACCATTTGAGATGGATCGTGGATCGAAACCCTCCCACAACTCCTAGCTTCTCTTTCTCTGAAAATGAATCTGATATTTTTTAACTTCAATTCAAGACATTACAGGAAACTAAAAAATGTTGAAAAAAGTGTACACACTTGTCATCATGATTAATTTTGGTTTCCTGCTTTCGCGTGAAGAAGCGTCTTATTCACGATCAGGAAGCGTACAAATTCTATCGTCAGCCCTCCTGGTTCGCGCGATCTGCTGTGCAACAATTGTAGCTGCACAATCGCTACAACGCGGAGCGCCCTTCTTCAAATACTGACGACTGTAGTTTGTATCGTCTTCTATATCTGTTGTACGTCTATTTCTGATTAGCGAAAATCTTTGTTCTGATTTTCAAACTTTCAGTTCTTGCGAAGATAAAAACTGTCACGTGTCATGCACGCTCAAATCAAAAACTTAAAAATAACCAAGTCAACCCAAACTGATCCTTCCCAGTTGGTTCAGTTTAATAATAAAACTGCTAATCGTCAAAATCAGCATAACTTCCAACAACTGCTCTAAATGCAATCGTTCATTTTCGGGGTCATTCTTGTAGAATGGCAGAACAAAACTTAGTAGAAGAAGCAGTTCATCAAATTTTTTTTAAAGCATTACAACTTGGAATATGTTCGTCGTTGAGGCTATGAAGGTAAATAGAAAACAGTGGGTTGACGACCAATACACAGAATCGTGGACTGATAAGACTGTTTCAAGGATACCTGGCAGACTCATTAAAGGAGTATTCATCAAGAGCTCTTGCAAGGACCCACATCAAGGTGGTATTCATAATACAGACACACCACCCATGATATTGGTGCAGTTTAGAGGCGATGAAAGTCTGATGTTTGCAAAAAAAGTGCGGATCATATTCGAGGCACCAATTGTTTTCAACACCAGAAAGCTGAAAACCTGCCTACCATTCTTAGATACTTGAACTAAAATCAAAAATGGTTTTAAAGATTTCGTCTTGTGCTTCCGGATTGGCTTGAATATGACCCTTCTGGATTGGCAAAAATAGGACGCCTCCGGATTGGGACCCTTCCGAGTTGGCGAAATGAGACCCTTTGGAGTTTACCAAAAATTGCAACCCCCCAGGATTGGGACCCTTCCGAGTTGACAATATAGGACACTTCCGAGTGAATAAAAAAAATTAGACCATTTGGATTGGAAACAAGATGACCCATCCGCATTGGCTAAAACATGACCCTTCCGGATTAACAAAACTTGGGACCTCTCCGGATTGGGGCCCTTTCGATTTGGTAAAATGGGACCTTTCAAAATTGACCAAAAATTGGACCCCTCTATTTGGAAAAAAAAGATGACACTTCCGGGTTGGCTTAATTATGACCCTTCCAGATTGGCAAAAAAAAAGGAATCCTCCGGACTGGGAACCTTCCGATTTGGCAAAATGGACCCTTCAGAGTTGACCAAAAATTAGACCCCTCGGATTGAAAAAAAAGATGACACTGTTTAGTATAGGAGCTTTCCTAAAAACTTCTTTGAACCTGGAAGGGTCTACCTTCAACAAGAGTCGTTTTGTTAAAAACAGTCTACAACGTTTTTATTAAATTGTTTCAATCCGAAATCGATTAACTCAACGCTTAAGTTTATTTAATTACTTATCTAACGGTTCCAAAACAAACTGAATCAGTCCAGTGGTTCTCAAGTTATAAGTCAAAACAAACGTCTGTCGTCCGAAATCAAAAAATTTTCCGGCGTTAAAGGTTTTTCTAGAGTTCTTGCCCTTTCTACCTAAAATAATTGACCCAAGCGCAAAAAACCTATAATTTTTAAGTACAATTTAAAAAAACTATCAAAAAGAACAGCTGAAAAGATTTGCCCAAAACGTTGCAACTTTGATCCTTCCAGAGTGATGAATCCACTAAATCAAACTATTTAAGTTTTTGGGACCAACAAATTTACCGGCAAGAGGGTCTTAAAATCTGTCGATTCACCAGTGTTTGTTGTCCGAACAACAATTTTCATCGCACTACCTCAAAAACTTCAAAAACAATATTTTGCGGCATTTCATTTTTCCAAAAATCACGAAAAATCGGATCTCGATACTCAGTTGGTTCAGAACATGTTTGCTCTTTATCCAACTGGCTCCTCTAGATACATTAGTCAAATTACGATGCAACTCCTTATGTCAGCGCTTTTTTCCGTTTAAAAAATTGGATATTTTAAAAATCGCGTTTTGCGGGAGATCAAAATATTAATATTTTGACCCTAAAACTGGTCTGTTTACGGTCTATCCGATTGTAAAACGGAACAAGATTCTTAATACGGGTATCACAAATACTTGTATTTATAGTATTACACCCCTTCGGGTCCGTTCAAAATCCGAATTAAGGTGTTTAATTCGGAAATTTACAACTCGGTGGAGAATCATTACAGTGCAGTCACTGTCGAGCCCTCTACCGAGTGATATCGTACTTTCTGTACCAAAAAAGATATAAAATACTTAACGATGCCCGAAATTCAGTTGAGTCGGTTGTTGTTGTTCTTGAGACCCTTACTGCCGCTTCAGGCGCTGCTTGCTGGATAGGTTTTCTACTCCAATCACTTGAAGTTTCCGGACTGAGCGCAACTTAGCATTAGCGTGCTTAAATACTTAAACAACAGTACAGGCACAAGAAAACGGCTACAGGTTGATTTTAAATACCTTGATTTGATATAAACGCCTTTAACAACAACATTTTTTCCAACAAGAATAGGTAAGCTTGGATTTCATCTCTTCTGGAGGGATAATTTCTCTTGATTTAATTTTTCTACCTGTTTTTTGTATTTTTTAGTTATTTTCTTTGTTTTTGAAAATTACTAGGTTCAATACTACTTTGTAGGTTCAATACTACTTTTTGTTTGATTTGCAGTATATCTTCAAGTGTTTTTGGTCATTTAACGCACGGGGAGCGACGGGACGGCCGATTCTCAACTCTTCGCGGGGCGTGATTTTTTGGTCATAACTAGGTTACAAAGTTAAATCGGGGAATCTGGATGGCTTCCGCGTTCCGAACCACCCTTCCAGCTCTTGGTTGAGGGCCTTATTAGAAGCATCCGCTCAGCGTGGAGTGCTTTCGTTAATGCGTTCGCCAATCATGATGTTAAGAATAACACCATAAAATTGAGGGCCATAAAAACGTATATGTATTACGTATTAGCCCAGAAGAAAATACCGACGGAAAATCAAGCTAGATTCTAAAAAGAATGGCAAGATTCTAAAAAGAAAGGCATGTGAAACAGAATTTCACATGCCTTTAACCGTCTCTACCAAAACCAGTTCAATGTGTAGGTCTCGTAAGATCGGGTCGACTGAGTCGTTACAACTTAGAGGCTATCGGCCAAACCACTCAAATCTTTTTACTTACATGCAAAATAGTGAGCGCATGGCTGCGTCTCATAAACAGGTCATTCATAAACACAAGGCTGTATAACTATTGATTTTGTTTAGTAGATAAAATCATGATAACCATTTGAGATGGATCGTGGATCGAAACCCTCCCACAACTCCTAGCTTCTCTTTCTCTGAAAATGAATCTGATATTTTTTAACTTCAATTGAAGACATTACAGGAAACTAAAAAATGTTGAAAACAGTGTACACACTTGTCATCATGATTAATTTTGGTTTCCTGCATCCGCGTGAAGAAGCGTCTTATTCACGATCAGGAAGCGTACAAATTCTCTCGTCAGCCCTCCTGGTTCGCGGGATCTGCTGTGCAACAATTGTAGCTGCACAATCGCTACAACGCGGAGCGCCCTTCTTCGAATACTGACGACTGTAGTTTGTATCGTCTTCTATATCTGTTGTACGTCTATTTCTGTCTGATTAGCGAAAATCTTTGTTCTGATTTTCAAACTTTCAGTTCTTGCGAAGATAAAAACTGTCACGTGTCATGCACGCTCAAATCAAAAACTTAAAAATAACCAAGTCAACCCAAACTGATCCTTCCCAGTTGGTTCAGTTTAATAATATAACTGCTAATCGTCAAAATTAGCATAACTTCTATAAACTGCTCTAAATGCAATCGTTCATTTTCGGGGTCATTCTTGTAGAATGGCAGAACAAAACTTAGTAGAAGACGCAGTTCATCAAATTTTTTAAAGCCTTACAACTTGGAATATGTTCGTCGTTGAGGCTATGAAGGTAAATAGAAAACAGTGGGTTGACGACCAATAAACAGAATCGTGGACTGATAAGACTGTTTCAAGGATACCTGGCAGACTCATTAAAGGAGTATTCATCAAGAGCTCTTGCAAGGACCCACATCAAGGTGGTATGCATAATACAGACACACCACTCATGATATTGGTGCAGTTTAGAGGCGATGAAAGTCTGATGTTTGCAAAAAAGATGCGGATCATATTCGAGGCACCAATTGTTTTCAACACAAGAAAGCTGAAAACCTGCCTACCATTCTTAGATACTTGAACTAAAATCAAAAATGGTTTTAAAGATTTCGATATGTGCTTGTAACTCTACCTATGTTGGGCAAACAGTTCGACATCGGAACACAAAAATCGATGGACACCGAAAAGAGGGCACACCCGTAGGAAAACATCTGAGGCAGTGTGGAAGTGAGGGCACGAGCAAGATAATGTCATGTGAGATTATATACTAAGCTAACACCAACCTCAAGCTACTGACATTAGAAGCACTTCACAGCTGGAACGAGAGACCGATGATGAACATGCACGATGATTTTCGGCTAAAACAAAAAATAAACAAAAAATTTTGAATTGAAAAACTGACGCGTTTCGAAATTCGAAACTGAGACGAATCGAAAAAAACTTAAGGTTATAAATCAATAGATTGTCTCATAAATTTAATTCTGATGACATAATCAAGATAAATTCTGATTCGCAAATTTCTGATTCGTTGATTTTTTTTATTTTTTGTATATACATTGTCTAAGGATATTTTTATGATCGATGATCATTTTGTAATTTATAAATAATTTAAACCCGATGATTCACAAATGTGCAAAAACGTTCGTAATTTACATTTTTGTTTTGCTCTAACTAATAAGTTTATCACAAAAGCTCTACCTTGGAAATGGTTACAAAAACTTCTGAAGAGAACCGATGAATTTTGACATCTATTAGAATATGTGAAAAACTTAGCAAACTTTGAGAACGTCATTTGTTGAGTTTTTCTCTAGATAAATGCTTAAATAATGATACATTTTCCAATTTTCTCAAGTTCTGTGTTCCCAAAACTGATGTTGTCTCTGATAAAGCTTTACTAAACTTTCAAAAACGACTGCTGAAAGATGAGGTGAGAAAGGTGAAAGCTCTCATCAAGTTTGGTTCAGGAACTGAAAAATTTTGATGAAAGAAGATATCGTTTTTATCAACGAAACTGATAAAAAAGTGAATGTCATCAGTAGTTTTCAGTTTACTTCAAAAGCAAACAAAAACAAAATCACAGAAACAAGGAAAAACAAAATGACCGCTAAATTTCTTAAATTGTCCACTTTCCGGTAAGAACCTCCACGGAAGACTAAAACTTCGATAAAAACCTTGTATGAATTTAAGCTGTCAACTTTTGAAGAAGTTGGCAACTTTGTATGTTGAAGAGTTTCTTTCATATGGTCGAGAAATCCTATTAAGGATAAGTTTAACAAATTTGATTTCCTAGCCGATAATGACAGTATACTAAGAAATCTTCGTCTGAAAAGTATTGTGGAGATAACACTATGTGAAATAAAGGCCTGGGCAAAGTGGTTTTCAAGGAACATCAAAAAAACTCCAGATGATCGTGAATTTTCAAGAGTGATGAAAATTTTGATAGAAAATGATGTTTTTGTTGTACCTATTGATAGGGGCAATGGATTTTGTGTTATGAGAAGACAAATTTACTACAGAAAACTAAACAAGTTTTTAGATTGCCAAAATTTTATAGAAATCGAAAGTAGAGCTAATAGTTTTACCTTGAAAGTAGAAAAAGATATCAAAAACACACTTGAAATGAAAAAAACTAGAACTCATTAGTGATAAAGTTCATTCGAAACTCAGAACTACCGGAGCTCAGTCCGCTATGTTACACGGTTTGACTGACCTTTATGAGTATGATACACCACTCAGTCCGGTTCTTTCAATTTCTGGCTGTAGTTTTCATCAGCTGAAAAACTTTTGACCCCCTTCTTTGAAAAGGTTCCTGGCGCAAACATTGAAACATCTACGTTAGACTCTCGGGAACAACTAATACTTGGCAAAAATGAAAAAAAAAGTTTCACCAGACGTTAAAAACTTGGACACAAACGTCTCGGTATTGGAAGCGATTGAGATTACTCTACGTAAATTGTATGCAACTGATTATGCACCGGATATTGAGTGTTCAACTCTCAAAATGCGGCTTAAATTAGCCGTGACTTATGTTTATTTCACAAGTAGTAGAAAATGGAAGTATCAGAAAGATGGGTTAGCTATGGGTGCATGCCTGGCAGTTTTTTTGGCTAAAAGTTGGATGCAATCGTTCGAAGGTGTGATGAAAGATGAAAAAGATGGCTTGAAGCAAAACCATGGCATAATCAAAAAACCATCTGAAAACATCAAAAAGCAGAAAACAGATTGTTTGGAACAGTTAGGGTGTCGAACGTGAAAAATGTGTAAAATGTTTTCATGCTAAGTGTTAAATTGTCAGTAACGACGAATATCAAAAAATGGGTAATTTAGGATAGTGTTGTGAGTTCTGTCGTAATCTACCAGACAATTCAGTTTGCAATAATGAAAGAAAATTGTTTGAAAGACGACAACATTTATACTGTAGATGACGACCCAAACACGTTACTTAATAGAGCGAACTCCTTGCATAAGAACTTACAATTTAGTATAAAAAAAGCCAAAGAAAAGAGTGAACTTGCTTTTTAGTACAAGAATTTGTAGTAAATCAACAAGAAAGATTACTTGCAACTGATAACAAAAACCAACTGATAATGAAATTATTTTGAATTTTCTCAGCTGTGTGCTCCCCGAATACAAAAAGGTCATTGTGGAAGGAACAATACAAAGGTTGTTTCGATGTACCTCTAGCCGGTGTGCCAGTCGGTCATATCTGGAAGTTTGACCTTGAGGAACACGATATACGTGGTTTTGGGATGAAGTTAAATTTTTCAAAAATTCGAATTGAGCCTGTCATGCTCAGTTTTCTCGCGACAACTGAAAAAATCAAAAAAAAATCAGAACGACCGAGTGGCAATAGCGGGAAAGTGACAGAAAAAACAGCGGGAAATTGCTATTCGCAATTTCCGAGATTATAATAAAAACACGATAGTAGAGCTGCCCTATCTTGATATAGAAGACAGAGTGATTACGAAAGAAGATCGAAATTCAGCTGAACCAGAGTGAACGTTCAGTAGAAAGGTAGGCAACTGAAGTCTCCCAATGGTTCAGACCCAAAAACTATTTTCTCAAATTAAAACTCATTTCCTTCGATTGGAACTCATTGATAGAAAACTTCTCGGGTGATATTCAGTGATATTTATGCTAGAGTTACTAATTAGCTTAATTACTCTGATTCTCAACTGTGCTGCTATGTAAGTACCTAATTTAATTTTCCCGAGTGTATTTTGTGATAAGTATGTTGAGATAAGGCGAGTTTTAGGTTGATCCATCTGAAATGGATCAAAGTTCCACTGTCTAATAAAAAGTTACTTAACGGATTGTTCCGAACCTGTTTTTAACGGCGTTCGTGTATTTTGGGTATTTTGAAACCTAAGTATGTGGACGTTCTTATTTTCTAGAGTGGGGGTATTTTGGTAGTGGCCTCTAAGCTGTAACGGGTTCTAGTCTCATGTCGCAAGTGTACCGAATTGGCTCCGACCGTTTTGAGGTAGAAAAACACAAGAGATAGTGTCCCTGACTCTTGAGCCAATGGTTATAGGGCCTATTTTTCTTAAGCCTCATAAGTGACCGAAGTAGGCGACTGTTACATAGTGTTTTTATGGCGATCCTGGGTGTTTTTATGACATCATGACTACGGAGTCGAACCCACTTGACACAGCTCCGGGCTACATGCCCAATCTAGAGTACCGGTAGTACGGTTCAGCGGAAACGTGTAAGCCTTCCGGTTGTACCGTGATAGCTTTTTAAGAAAACTTGAGAAAACTTCCTGGTACGCTCTCCGAACGAGGCTTAGCTAACCGAGTAAGGGGGGTAACTAGGGAGACAAAAACACGAGCAAAAAGACAAAAAGCGAAACAAAAACAAGAAAACAGAATAGAAAAAGGAACAAAAACCATAAAACAAAAATGACAGTGACTTTGACACCAGATTTGTTGGATCAAACATTTATATTAATTAAATAGTATACCCATACTCTTTTATAAGACCGATCGTTTCGATCAACCTAGCAATCTAAACCAGTAACCTCAATAAGGTGCCCAAGTGGGGGGTGTTGTTAAGAGTTTTCAGATAGCTTGCAACTTAGCTGGACAACTAGGAGACTTGACTGGAAGAGGTGACCAGCCGAGTGGGAAAGTGTTTCACAAGGATTGAGCCGAACCACTAGGAGACTTGACTGGAAGAGGTGACCAGCCGAGTGGGAAAGTGGTTCACAAGGATTGAGCTGAACCGCTGGGAGACTTGACTGGAAGAGGTGACCAGCCAAGTGGGAAGGTGGTGCTGGTGTCAAGTGCAGTGCACGTCAAGGGGACAACCAGCACGGGACCGGTACAACAAGAGGAGGACGCACAGGGGTGATCTCAAGTTGGACAAACGGATGTCGTTAAAATCCACATTACATTATAGGAAATCAGTGTAAAACTGGACAAGCGGAGCCCCATTGTTTTGAGGAAGTTTTTACTCAAGCAGGCCTGGAAACAGGTCTTCGGTTTTCTCTCGAGAGGTTTAGCACCCGGCGCTTAAGGGAATTTTTGGCTTAAGAGGGGGGCTAAAGAGGGGGGAGGTTAGAAGGGGGCTGGTTAGGTTAAAGGTTGGTGGTTGTAAAGTGTAAAAAGGGGGGACACATTAGAGTAACTAATTGTTCGGCATCGTCGATTTAGTTATATTAGATACTTACACGCGTTGTTTATAAGAAGCGGATATCCAAATTTAACATCGAGTTAAGGTAGGTACCCTGGTCGGATCGGTAGGGGGATCGGACATAAACAGTTTTTGTGATACCCCATAAGATCGCTAGCAGGGGGGAGGAAAACGCGTGGCAATTGCGTACCAGACGTTTTTTCGGACAAAGGTTGGCATCTGTCAGCTTTGAGTTTTAAGTGGGTTCATCTCTCTGTTTTTATATTTTTTCCTGTTTAAATTTTTACGTTTTGGTGAGAACTTGTTATTGGTATTTGAAAGAACAGGTGATCACAAGATACCTGCGAAGAAGTTGGGGTTTCAAATTGCCTGAAACAACGAAAGGGAGATAAATACAGGGGGGTCAGTATTCGAAGCTTTTGGCCATTAAGATATGGTTTTTGGGAAAATTTTTCCTAGAGCTCAAGTGGTGGTACACGGTACAGTGGTTCAAGAGTCCCCACAACGAAGAGGAAGAAATCCTACTATCCAGACACTTGGTGACGAGTCTTGGGACAGTACCGAAGAAGTCTTGGGACAGTGCAGTCTTGGGACAGTACAGTCTTGGGACAGTCTTGGGACGGTGCAGTCTTGGGACAGTCTTGGGCCAGAGCAGTCTTGGTACGGTCTTGGGACAGTACAGTCTTGGGAAAGTGGTCTTGGGACAGTGTTCTTGGGACAGTGGTCTTGGTACAATAGTCTTGGGACAGTAGTCTTGGGACACTAGTCTTGGGACAGTAGTCTTGGGACACTAGTCTTGGGACAGTAGTCTTGGGACAGTATTCTTGGGACAGTAGTCTTGGGACAGTGGTCTTCGGACAGTGGTCTTGGGACAGTGGTCTTGAGACAGCAGTCTTGGGACAGTAGTCTTAGAACACTAGTCTTGGGACAGTAGTCTTGGGACACTAGTCTTGGGACAATAGTCTTGGGACAGTAGTCTTGGCACAGTAGTCTTGGGACAGTAGTCTTGGGGCAAGGGTCTTGGGACAGTGGTCTTGGGACACTAACAAGAAGTACTGGGACAGCACCGAATAGTCTTGGGACAGTAAAGAGAAAGCTTGGGAAAGCACGAAGAAGTGGTGTGACGGTACTAAAGGGTCTTAAGACAGGTCGAAATAACTGAATCAAAAGCAATAGGACTAGTCTGAACGTTAAATCGCGATAGATCGGATACTGTTGGGATCACGAATTAGTAAAATTTTAATAAAATTTTATAAGGAATAGGAAAGTAGTTTTTCTTTTTATTATCAAAAAAAAAATTTTTTTATTCTTAGAATAGGATTTTGTAAATAACAATATTGTAAATAGAATCAATTGTAAATAAAAATCATGAAACGGAGCAGGGTACCGGTAGCTGAAAAAAGAGCTACAGAATCAAAGACAAAATATAACTCGTCGCTACGTAAAATGACATCGGTTGGCCCAAGAGTAACAAAGAAGAACTTTTCAGTTAGCATGGTCAACACGAGGAGTAATAGAGAGAACAAGACAAAAGAGGGCGCGGAAGGGAAACAAGTGGAACCCGCCAACGAGAGTGACCTAGAAACACCAGACCAGAGTGTGGATGAGGTGGAGAAGATGACGTCGGAGTCGACACCGGTGCCGAATGCAGAGGAACCAAATCCAAAGTCGATGGAGCTCTCGCCGATAGACACTGTGGAGGACACAACGGGCAACACGCCAGAACTGGTAAAGGACGAGTCTCAAGCAAAAAGAACACCCTTTACTGAAAAGTTAGCAATGATGGTCGGGATGAAATCAAGAGACATAGTGACGGAGGAACCGAAAGCCGAAAAAGGCAAAACATTCGGAACAGTTTCCACGAAAACGACAGACACCAACCAAGACGAAGACCAGGTCAGACCGGGAGCAGCAGCCAACAACAGGGCAACAGCTGACCATGAAACAACAACTTCTCTAGATCCGGGCGATCTGATGGCGAAGCTAGATCAGATCGACAGGAGACTAAAGCACAGCGAGGAGGATAGAGAGGTGATAAAGAAAGAGTTAAGATACAACAAACACGAGTACCTGGACAACTATTTCAATCTGGCGAAAGCTACAGAGGAAAAGCTTCAGCAGATGTCGGACAAAGTAGATGCCACTAATGGAGAGCGAGGCAGGAACATCAAAAAAGACATGCAAGAGATGAAGCAACGGTATGACGCAAGGAACAGCCAGTTGGGGAGTCTGGAAACGAGAATGGACAATGAGTAGGGACCAGGCTGAGAGTTCATGTGCAATACAGGCAAAACTAGACGCCATCTTGAGAAACTCTACGTCACAAGACAGGCCGGCAGTGGATCGAACGCAAGGCAACAGAGTTGACTTCGTGGAACCACAACGAAACAAACGGCAATCAACGCCGTTACCATTACCCCGGGATGCCGCGAGCACAGCACCGGGGGTGGCAAAGCGATTATGAAAAATGGAACAGCAAATACGACGAGTGTTCCAGGGGATTCCACGACTCACAATAACGTGGGACCGGATGCCATGACGTGGGCAAGCACATGGGAAATGATGAACAGGACACTAGAAGCCTTCGCCACGAGGAACACCGACTCGAGTGACAGAGGAGGTAACAAATCCAGGAAAACTTTCAAAAAACCGAAAGAATTCAAGGATGATTCAGATGGATGCATTGATACTTGGGTAGAAGTCCATGGAACAAGACAACTTGAACGATGAGAGAAAAGCATGCACAGCGATACTCAGCAACTTAGAAGGCACGGCGTTGAAGTGCGTGGTTGCGAAGGAGGAAGAGGAACGCGACACTGCGCATAAAATCTTCGAGATATTGTTGAATCGATTCGGGTCAGGCATGAAGGGTCATCAAGCGATGATGCGATTTGAATAGAGAAGGCAAAGGGAGATGAATCGATAGATCGGTTCCTAGATGATCTCGAGAGCTTCAGACGAAGCAGTGATCCTGAAGAGTCAAGGAGTAGAAGAAACTTTAGCATCGCCTCAAAGTTCATCGATGGGGTAAAAGGTGATGACTTGAGAAGAATGTTAGCAACATAATATACATTGTCAAAAGACAATGCACCGACTCCAGAAGAGATGAGACAGAAGTCAAGGGAGTACATGCTAATGAAGCCCAAGAAATACACATATTCGGATAACAGGAACATGCAAGGGGGGAGCCAACCACAAAGGTCGTCATGGTATAAGCCTAGAGATGAAATGGACAAACGTACATCATGCGCAAATTGCGGGTCAGCTGATCATCACGTGGCGGATTGCACAACATACAAGCAGGGCATGAAGAGTATGGGATACGCACCAGATGAGGAAGATATGAGCCAGATGGAAGAACACGAGTACTATAGTGGCTTAATCATCAAAATAGGTGCAAGATGCTTCTTCTGCAACCAGGAGGGCCTTACAGATAAATTATGAGAAAGCGGCGTCAGAAGCGATCAACAAGGTGAAACAAGACCTAGCGACGAAGGAAACTGAGCAACGGTTGAAGCAAGAGATCGACAGCCAGAGATTGAATGAGACGTTAAGTTGCTCGGTGCCAGTGCCGGAAGCTGTAGCAGGGTCGACAAAGAGTGGAAATTGCAACACTCTGAAAATTGTGACGGGAAAGCCATTTGGCATAAAGAAAATCGGAGCCAGGATAATGTCGATAATCACTGTAGGTGGCCATGAGGTGACAAGGAATTTAAGCGAACCCAGCGACCAGACAATAATGCACATCGACGTATACGCAGATTACTTGAGTGCGATAAGCCCACAGACGACTTCTAGAGCCTTGAGGGCGCTACTCACGAGAGGTGGCAGCAAGTCGGTCCGTGTTGACAACAGATATACAGAAGCTTATGGTCCGCATGTGGTGATGTTGAATATAGATGGGATAAACATCTACACGAAAACAATGATAACCTGTGATGAAGATCTAGTGGGGCAGATCTACCTGGGCAAAGAAGAACTAAAGATGAGATCGATTGGTCACTGTGCCATGCTGGAGGAAAATGCAATGCACATCGGGACAGAGGCAGACGTATCAGCACATGTGCTTGACATAAGTGGCAAGAAGACTCAGTTGCGTGGGTTACTCGATACTGGAGCGGTCTTGAGTGTCATACCAATCGAAACTTGGGAGCGAATGGGCTTCAACAAAGATGACTTGATAGACTCGAGAATACGGTTGTCAGCTGCTAACAAAGGGGCGCTGCGGGTGCTAGGCAGAACACCAATAATAGCCCTAAATCTGGGGGAACGCAATCTGTGGATGAGCTTTCTTGTGGTAGAAAACCTGGATGAGTCTGACCAGTTTATTTTAGGCAGGGACTTCATCAGGAACTTCGCCGTAACAATTGATTTAAACAATGCGATGTTCAGGATAAGGAACCCGGATAGGAGGTACACAATTAAACCGGTAAATTTAATCATAGCGAATGAAAATAAAGCACCGGTATTCTTGAGTAGGAGGGAGAGGCTGAAGGCGAACGAAGCGGCAATTGTGAGCTTGCGAATGAAAAATTACAATGAACTAAGTGACAACAAGCAGGTATGCATAGTTCCGAATCCTATTAGTCAACGTGCTGCTGTTTTAGGAAGATCCTTCTCGATAACCAAGAGCGGTCTCTGCGTCAGTGTCTTGTTGAATACTCTTGATACACCCATCACGATACAGAGGGGGAGGAAGCTGGGATATGCTTTACCCGTTTAAACTTGATATGAAATGACTGAAAATTCGGAACAAAATGAAGTTGTTGATTGTCCCAATCATAGGGACAAAATTTGTATCTTGAGACGATTGAAGAAAATGAAAGGTTCATCAGGTCAGGTGAAATCACTCAAGTCAGAGACAGACGATGGGCTATCGAGCTGTTCGAATTTTCCGGAACGGCCCACACTAGATGAAATGCAGAGTGATAAACCGGTCCTGCCGGAGATCGAACACTTAAGGGGCAAGTTGATAGACGAACAGCTCGAAGCCATCAAGGATGTATTAGAGCGGAACGAGGAAGTTTTTTCGAGACATAAAACAGACATCGGGTGTTGTAATTTTGTTGAGCATGAAATAGAACTTGAAGAGAATGCGGTACCACACAGGGAGGGGGCGAGGCGCATGACCCCCACAAATCAGAGGCATGTAGGAAAGAAATAGAGACATTACTAGAGTATGACATGATAGAACCATCCAAGTTACCGTGGGTGTGTGGAGTAGTGATGGCCAAAAAGAAAGGCGACCAATTGAGGTTTTGCTGTGACTTTCGATATCTGAACTCCGTCACGGTGAAGGGTGCCTATCCCATACCTAGGATTGACGAGAGCCTCTCGAAGTATGGTGACGCAAAATTTTTTACAACTCTTGATTTAGGTTCGGCATTCTGGCAGGTCCCGCTGAGGAAGCAAGACAGGGACAAAACAGGGTTGGCTTGCGAGTTGGGGCTGTTTCAATGGAAACGGATGCCGTTTGGTCTTTTCAATGCCACAGCCAAATTTCAACGGTTGAGGGCACATGCGCTGATAGGTGTGACAAAGAAGTACGGCAATCTGGTAATGTGCTACGTGGATGACGTAGTAATAGCGACGCCCACACTAGAAGACCACATCGAGCGACTGGACGAGGTGTTTGCATGTATGAAGAGGTCGGGGCTGAAGTGTAAACCATCAAAGTGCGAGATACTCAAGGATTCGATAAAATACTTGGGCAGGATGGTGGACAGGCACGGCATCAGACCGGATCCCGATGCAGTAGAAGCAGTTCTAACTTGGAAATTGCCAAAAACAGAACACCAGTTGGTGAGCTTCCTGGGTTTTGCGAACTACTACAGGGAATTCATCAAGGGCTATGCAGACAAGGTATTCCCGATGCAACAATTAAAGAGACACAAAGGCAAAAGTTCACATGGAACAACGCAGCAGAAGAATCATTCCAGAGAATAAAGAAAGAGTTGTGCGAGGCACCGGTGTAAGGGATGCCAACGGAAAAAGGGATGTACGTGTTGGATACGGACGCGTCGGTAGTCGCGATTTCCGGAATTATCCATCAAGAACAAGAATGGAACGGGAAGACAGTCTTAAGACCAATAGCATACGGGAGCAAAATCTTGAGTGATACAGAAATGAAGTACGGGGCGCCGAAAGCAGAGATGTTCGCGGTTGTTACTTTTGTCGAGAAATACAGTGCATAGTTAGGCAGTGAGCCATTTAAGCTGCGGGTCGAGAACAGGTCACTCAGCTGGTTGAAGACGTACTCGATGGACCAGAGCTTACATTGGGAGATGGATAGTTCGCTTGGATGGGTACAACATGATAATTGAGCATAGAACAAGGGACAAACATCAGAATGCCGATAGCTTGAGTAAAAAGACGGAGTTCTACGAAAGACAGGAACAGAGGGAGGCGGACAGGCCCGAAATTAAAGATGGCTTCTCCCTCATGGACAAAGAAACGTATGACAGTCTTCCACTCACGAGATGGCTAGACAAGTCAGGTAAACCGAAAGAAGATCATCCCGAATTACCAGAGGAGCCTCAAAAGAAAACAATCTTGAAGAAGAACCGAGGGATGCCGATAGAGATTATGCTCAAGTCAAAAATTGTGAGAGAGACGCTCAAGGCAAAAGGCTATGATCTCAACCAGGTGGAAACGGGAGATACTCAGGTAGATGAAGACTTGTGGAGATTACTTGAGAAACTGGCAGATGATAAACCCTTGAACGAAGGAAAGGGTAGGGAGGAACCGGAAGTCACGATACTGCGAAGGAGTGAAACAGTTGGCAACGCAGACTCTTTAAGAGGAAGCGTTACTGATGGCAAAGAAGTCGTGCGGTCACTGGTTGACAAAATCCCTGATAACATACTTGAGCGGACTCAGGTTAGGAAGAAGAAAGTGGCGTTTAAGGGAGAAGCTGAACACCTGGGACTAGGTCAAGAGTCCGGGGAGTGGTCCACGTCCACGGAGGAAGAAGAAACCGGAGAAGAGAAATTGTCCGGGGAGCGTGAAGCATGGGATGAAGATTCGGAAAAGAGCAGCGATGATCAGGATAGTCTATGCATGATACTGGCAGAGGAGAAGATGAGACATCGCGACAGGGAGCTACAAACAGATCCCTCCTCTGGAACGTACAACTCGGATGAACAAGAAGTACAAGGAGGTGAAGAACTGGATAAAATTGCGGTATCGAGGAATTCATTCAGGGAACTATCATGCAACTCAAATGTCAGAACAAATCTGGTGCCAGAAGATGATATGAAGATCGTGAAGAGGATAATATGCGTAAAGCTGAAGGATGACATCCACAACCCTGGGGAAAAGAATGGACAGATCATGGCACTAAACGAACATGTCAAAGCGAGATATAGGCTGTCGGACCTGATAAGGGTCCAAAATAATCACAAGATGACAAGTAACCTCTCCAAACTGATCCGGACGGGGTCCAAGGAGAAAGGGGAACTCGAGGAAGACAGCTACAAGATCTTGAGTCAGTTCTACAAAGAAAGAAAAGATTTATTCTATCACACAGCTGATGGGGTGGTAGCGTGCAAGAGAAAAGACGAGGAGAAGATACTACACAAGCACAACCTCATCATATTACCACAACTGTATCAGACGGAGGTGTTATTCAGATCGCACGATCAGATGGGGCACCAGGGGATAGACAAAGTGCAACAGAGAATACTTCACAGTTTGATTGGCCAGGATTAAGGAAAGCTTGCGAGAGATGGGTGAATGCATGCCTGGCATGCCTGCAAGTAAAAGACCCAACAAAAATGAAGTTCCCACTCAAGCCCGTTGAAAGCTCGGAATTTAACGAGGTGGTGCAGATAGACCATCAAACAATCTGCTGACAGAGTCGGGTTACAACCAGATACTGGTCATAATAGACCACTTCACAAAGTTGGCAGAAGCGGTCCCGTGTCAGACAGCCTCAGCAGAGGAGACTTGTGACCACCTGATAACGCATTGGATATTACGATATGGTTGTCCAATGACTTTTCAGTCAGACAACGGCAAAGCCTTTGTGGGGGACTTGACAAAAGAATTGATGAAGAGGTCACACATCGATCAAGCACACTCGACAACCTACCATCCTCAGACAAACGGGCTGGTAGAGAGACAGAATAGAACGTTGGTGAACATGCTGGGGGTATACTGCTCAAGATACATGACGGACTGGGATAAATATCTGCCGCAAGTCGTAGGGGCGTACAACAGTACGCAACACTCAACAACGGACATCAGTCCTTTCATGATGTTGACGGGCAGGGAGAGAGCAATGCCCCTGACATTCTTTTACCCGGAATACGAAGGTAAGAGGACATCGCCTCAAGCTTACGTGAAAGAAGCGATCAGGAGACAGCAGGAACTAAACGAGCTCTGCAGGAGGAACACTGCGCAAGCACAAATGAGACCGCGCAAGAAATATGATGAAAAGATATTAAAGGCGAAGCCATATGAAGTGGGCCAGTACGTGTGGGTCTTCCAGAACGTCATACTGCCCAAAGGGACAAAGAAACGACTTAAGAAATGGAGAGGACCATTCATGATAACGGAGGTACACCAACAAGGACGGTTCTACCGCTTGAGTACGGTGCGAGCAGCACATTATGAAAATCTGAAGCCTCACATCCCATCCCCACAGGACTGGTGTATACCACAGGACATGGAGGGATTTGAGTACCTACTGGTGGAGCCTGCGTGTGAAGTGAATGAAAAAAGCACCAGTGAGAAAAATGATGGAAACGAGAACTTGAGTTTGGATGACAAAGAAAAGATAGAAGCAGACTCTGAGGCGGAATCCTTTGTGGAAGAAGACTGGAACGATCCGGAGCAGGGTGAGGTGCCGAAATGGACAGAACCAGACTTACCAATACCAGCGGGGACTAGGAGTGGCAATCGCAAACGGACAGGCATGAGGTACAACAGGTACGGAGATGATTTCCTGATTGATAAGATACAGCCCGATGAACTAAGCGAAGAGCTACTAAGTGTGGGCGAACTGGCAGCCGATGATGAATGGCAAATTATCAATGATAATGGACACTACCCGCAGGAAGACTACACGACACCAGAACGAGAGACAGATTTGGAACAGGGAGAAGAGGGAGAATACGAACTTGAGGATATTAGAATGGATGCGCGATGTCAAGAACGGAAGCGGCAAAGGACAAAGCATCCAACAAGTTGACGTATCAGCGGAAAAGCACACGAAAACGGAGGATCCCCTCTTCGGCTGGACAGCAACAGACAGGCCACTCGAGGTTCCACCAGATAATTTAGACCCTCACCATCGACGGGGACGTCAATAAATGTTTTTGTCCGGGGAGTGGTGGTAGGGTTACCCACACTAAAAATTTAATGATAAAGAAACTGAAGGAAGTGAGAGAAACGAATGGACTGGAACTGGATGGGGAGGAGGCTGAGCCTACCATAGGACGGAATTTCAAAACGAAGTTTGAAATACCAAACGAATACTCGGAAAACATCCTGATAAGGGCCCAAAAGAATGACAAGATGACAAGTAACCTCTCCAAACTGATCCGGACGGGGTCCAAGGAGAAAGGGGAACTCGAGGAAGACAGCTACAAGATCTTGAGCCAGTTCTACAAAGAAAGAAAAGATTTATTCTATCACACAGCTGATGGGGTGGTAGCGTGCAAGAGAAAAGACGAGGAGAAGATACTACACAGGCACAACCTCATCATATTACCACAACTGTATCAGACGGAGGTGTTATTCAGATCGCACGATCAGATGGGGCACCAGGGGATAGACAAAGTGCAACAGAGAATACTTCACAGTTTGATTGGCCAGGATTAAGGAAAGCTTGCGAGAGATGGGTGAATGCATGCCTAGCATGCCTGCAAGTATAAGACCCAACGAAAATGAAGTTTCCACTCAAGCCCGTTGAAAGCTCGGAATTTAACGAGGTGGTGCAGATAGACCATCAAAAAATCTGCTGACAGAGTCGGGTTACAACCAGATACTGGTCATAATAGACCACTTCACAAAGTTGGCAGAAGCGGTCCCGTGTCAGACAGCCTCAGCAGAGGAGACTTGTGACCACCTGATAACGCATTGGATATTACGATATGGTTGTCCAATGACTTTTCAGTCAGACAACGGCAAAGCCTTTGTGGGGGACTTGACAAAAGAATTGATGAAGAGGTCACACATCGCTCAAGCACACTCGACAACCTACCATCCTCAGACAAACGGGCTGGTAGAGAGACAGAATAGAACGTTGGTGAACATGCTGGGGGTATACTGCTCAAGATACATGACAAACTGGGATAAATATCTGCCGCAAGTCGTGGGGGCGTACAACAGTACGCAACACTCAACAACGGGCATCAGTCCTTTCATGATGTTGACGGGCAGGGAGAGAGCAATGCCCCTGACATTCTTTTACCCGGAATACGAAGGTAAGAGGACATCGCCTCAAGCTTACGTGAAAGAAGCGATCAGGAGACATCAGGAACTAAACGAGCTCTGCAGGAGGAACACTGCGCAAGCACAAATGAGACAGCGCAAGAAATATGATGATAAGATATTAAAGGCGAAGCCATATGAAGTGGGCCAGTACGTGTGGGTCTTCCAGAACGTCATACTGCCCAAAGGTACAAAGAAACGACTTAAGAAATGGAGAGGACCATTCATGATAACGGAGGTACACCAACAAGGACGGTTCTACCGCTTGAGTACGGTGCGAGCAGCACATTATGAAAATCTGAAGCCTCGCATCCCATCCCCACAGGACTGGTGTATACCACAGGACATGGAGGGATTTGAGTACCTACTGGTGGAGCCTGCGTGTGAAGTGAATGAAAAAAGCACCAGTGAGAAAAATGATGGAAACGAGAACTTGAGTTTGGATGACAAAGAAAAGATAGAAGCAGACTCTGAGGCGGAATCCTTTGTGGAAGAAGACTGGAACGATCCGGAGCAGGGTGAGGTGCCGAAATGGACAGAACCAGACTTACCAATACCAGCGGGGACTAGGAGTGGCAATCGCAAACGGACAGGCATGAGGTACAACAGGTACGGAGATGATTTCCTGATTGATAAGATACAGCCCGATGAACTAAGCGAAGAGCTACTAAGTGTGGGCGAACTGGCAGCCGATGATGAATGGCAAATTATCAATGATAATGGACACTACCCGCAGGAAGACTACTCGACACCAGAACGAGAGACAGATTTGGAACAGGGAGAAGAGGGAGAATACGAACTTGAGGATATTAGAATGGATGCGCGATGTCAAGAACGGAAGCGGCAAAGGACAAGGCATCGAACAAGTTGACGTATCAGCGGAAAAGCACACGAAAACGGAGGATCCCCTCTTCGGCTGGACAGCAACAGACAGGCCACTCGAGATTCCGCCAGATAATTTAGACCCTCACCATCGACGGGGACGTCAATAAATGTTTTTGTCCGGTGAGTGGTGGTAGGGTGGTGGCGGAAAAGCACACGAAAACGGAGGATCCCCTCTTCGGCTGGACAGCAACAGACAGGCCATTCGAGATTCCGCCAGATAATTTAGACCCTCACCATCGACGGGGACGTCAATAAATGTTTTTGTCCGGGGAGTGGTGGTAGGGTTACCCACACTGAAAATTTAATGATAAAGAAACTGAAGGAAGTGAGAGAAACGAATGGACTGGAACTGGATGGGGAGGAGGCTGAGCCTACCATAGGACGGAATTTCAAAACGAAGTTTGAAATACCAAACGAATACTCGGAAAACATCCTGATAACGGATAGTGACTTCATTCTGTCAGACAGGACTAGCGCAATCTGTATCACGGCGGACATGAGTTTCAAATCAAGACTGGAGGCCGACTTCAAGAGAGAGTACCAGAACGTGGAGTTTCTGTTTAGGCAGATACCGGGGCTGGGAGGAATGGCTGCGCTTCCCAGTGACGAGGGTCAATGACAGGAACACGATCGATCCTGAACACGTGATGTTGGCACTAACAAGACTACGAGACTTCATGATCGAAAGAAGAATAACGGAGGTCTCAATGCCGGTCCATGACCCGAACAGGTGCAAGCTGAGCCCAAGGGAACTATATGCTATCCTACACGTGGTCTTCGCAGAAACTGAGATAATGGTACATCTGCACAAGAAATACTACCTGAGTATCGCCTAAGTCGGCTACATGGGGGTCTTGAGTTGGGCATGAAGGGATCTCAAGTTAGGTATTGGGGCACGGAACAGGTAAGAGAATCTTAAAAGTGATTGGCATGACAGTTAAATTTTAAATGATTGATGGTGCTAAAACATAAAATGAATCTGCATGCCCTTAGAACACTTCCAATTGAATTATTTTAGTAGAACAAAAAGGATAAGGTTTTAACTATAATGGCAGGGGGGTATTAGGTTAGGAACATAGCATTTTAGTCTAAAGATCAAGTTTTATTTTCAGATTGATTTGGTAAAGTCAAATTGACTACCCAACTATACTCAACTGAAAGAAAAAATAAGGTATTGAACGAACCCACAGTCAAGCAACACTTGAAAAAGTTAATTCTCAAGTACTCAAGTTGGTACGGTAATTCTCAAGTGGTTCGGTAATTCTCAAGTGGTACGGTAATTCTCAAGTGGCACGGTAATTCTCAAGTTGGTACGTGCGCAAGATCATCCAGAGATTTTAAAAAATGGCAGATCGATTCTGAAGAGGCCCACGCTTGATGAATTATACAGACGCTTGAGGGATCTGGATTACACCCAAGTGGATGAGAGAATGGCGGTGATGCTGAACGCCATCCTCCAATTGGAAGAGCAGGGTGAATGCAGGGAGTCTGCAACAGAAGCGGTTTTAATGGTCGGCTACACCACTGATTCCATATCCAACCAAGAGCAAACCAGAAGGCTGTCCTGGAATGTGGATGGAGGAGTGAGGGGATTCGACTTGACGAGGAATCCTAGCTTGAGCAATAACACCGAGTATGGCGCAGGGGAGTTCACACTACCAAACAGATCATCACCAAGGTCAGCGGGCCAACACACGAGTAAGACACCCTCTATGACGCGAGAGCAGCAAAAGGAAGAGGCGTATCCTGACCTCAGTAGTCTGAAAAGAGAACTTGAGAGGACACAGAGTGAGAGAAACAAGACGAATCTCGACCGGGATCAAGCGAAGCTTGAGAGGAATCAAGGAGAGAGATCAGGCGGTCATTGAAAAGGGAACTCGATATGCTGAAGGCCGAGCACCAGCAAGAACAAATCATGGTGCGAGAGAATGCGGCGAATTGTGAACAGCTGAAGTCGGAACTTGAGAGGATCCAGCGGCGACAACGCGAGCTCGACGTGCAGAAGGGAGCCAGGCCCAAGGAGCGAACGGCCGCCGGTTCAAGACCAGAGTCACGTATGGAAGTGGATGAGGCTCCCAGATAGAAGGAACGGTTTAACCTAGACCGCGCGGCTCAGGAACACATGAACGAGGGGTTGGAGGTATGGATACCGACTGAGTCAACGTCCTCCCTGCATGGTTTAGAGACACAACCGATACGCCCATTGATGGACGTCGCACTGCCGGGGTATACTCCGAGTTCAACCCCGAGCGGCAGTCATGTGAGCGGGAGCTCGTCGCGTTTGAGAGAATTGAATGAGAGACTACAGCTAAGAAATAGTGAGAGTCCAGCCAGAGTGGAGTTACCCCCGACTTGGAGGGAGCAACCGATCAGGAGTGTGGTAATCTCAAGTTACAAGAAGAACACGGAGGGCAGATACCACAGGCACAATCGCATGGATTGGAGCACAGCACAAAGAGTCAGGAGGGATTGCTTCCACGACGCGGCTTGGGTGGAATACTATACGCAGCCACGTGTGCCGGAGGGTACGGTCCACCTAATCATAGGGGACAGCCTGCTGCGGGTGCTGACCCGGATTCAGTCGCAATGGCAGAGTGGGATCTTGAGTTTCGCTGGAGCTGCAACGCCACAAATATTAGCATCACTTGAGATGCTAGGGATGGCAAGAGTATACACGGTAACTCTAATGATCGGGACTAATGACGTGTCCAGGGGGGAGTCAAGGAAGGTCATGAGGCTACATGACAAGATGAGCGGCATCCTTGAGGAGTTACTGATTCAAATGGATCCTGCCATACTCACAGTGTGTACCATCCCTTACAATATGAAGGCTGACCGAAACGCGATGGAGATGAATACGAAGGTACGGAACCTGAACGAAGTAGTCAGGCAAATACATCAGAGGAGTGTCCTTCCCATTGGATTGCTGGATGTAGCCGAGCAGATGGAGCGAGCTGCCTTCCCCGACGATGCATCCTCAGATGGAATCCATTTTGACAGGCCTAGGGGGATGGAATGGTTGAATGACGTTTTCCAAAGGCACATAAGCGCGTTGGAGGCAGACTTGCTGGAGACGGCCCAATTCACATTCGGCCCACCTCCAAATCCCTCTTTCCTCGCCTCAAGAACTCTATCCAGTCGCCTGGGGGCGAGGGTCGATTCGAGAGACAGCTCGAGAAGTAGCCGGAACAGATTACCGGGTGCCGCACCGATGGAGGCCGAGGAAGCAACGTCACCAACACCCCAGAGTTCGGTAGTGTCCTCGGTGGTAGTGGTAGAAAGCAAAAGGGTGGAGAGACCGGCGGAGACAAGCCGGTATAGATATCTGGAGAAGGTAAAGGAGCTGGACTTGGAGGACCTGGAGTGCAGACAAGAGTTGGCGGAAGCTCTGGGCCTCGAGCGTGTGTCACACGAGGATTTAAGTAGACACCAGTGCGTGGACTGGTTGAAAGCCCACGAAACGATTTTCTCAAGAGCGAGAATGATGGAGACGGCGGATCTGACTGCGATTCCCACGAGATCAGTCATGGGACCTATCAACTACAGACCTCTCAAGTTGCTGGGGAGTCCGGGACTCATAGTGGAGCCCCCTAAGCACCGAACGAGCATTGCCAGAATCAGGTTGGCAACTCCAGCGCAGTTGAGGGTGGTGGACAACTATTGGACCCAAGAGAAATGGAACTGCCAGATGCCGCTTATGAGGGTACGAGATTGGCGGTTGACCCTAGATATGGGAAACGCTGCGGGAACGTCAATTGGCCAAGACTTTGGCAGTTTACGACAGAGCAGATCCAGTTGCCGCAAAGGTGATCATCGTGGCGGGATCGGACTTCGAGGGAACGTCTCCCATGTTGTTCTGGCCGGAGACCTTGATATACTCGCTGCCAGGGGCTGAATTGAACCAAATGTTAACCCTGGTGGTCGCGATAAAATCGGAGATGCCTTGCGAGCCCGAGCTACTACTGTTTGCAGGAATGAATGACCACCTGCATGCGTCTGGGTTTCTTGAGCAACTCAAGGGCAATGAGCCGGCGCCAAAGAAAATCTGGGAAGCTATCCAGACGTTGTTTACAGCGATGAATGAGGTGCAGGAGAACGTCGCCTCACGATTTGGATCTAAGACAAAAGTGGTATTCACGACGTCCCCCGGGTACGCGAGCATGCCTCCCTCTCTGCAGTTTCTGTATGCGGTTCTGATCTTAATAGCCGAGGGGAATGCATGGCGGATCCTGATGGCAGCTCCCAATCGAGAGTTGGAACCGACGAACTTGAGGCTTCGCAAGTCAGAACTGGCGCCGGCGTGGATGGATGTGTCCCACGCGTCGAGGGGCTTCTATGAGTTAGCAGTTATCCTAATTGTATTGGATGAAGTCCTCTTGCTAGAGATATTGAATTTCGCCAGACAACTCAAGTTCAGTCCGGCTATAGGGGATGACCACCCAATAATAAGTCACTTGACGGCCAGCTTGTGGTTCCGAAGTATGGATTTGACCATCACGAGCTCCACCAGTAAGTCAAGGGGACCAAGTAATGAGAGAAAAAATGTGGCTGCAACTGAAAAGCAACTAGAGTCGATGGTGTACCGACTGACGCAAGAATGAGGCAGGTGGCCGTTCCTAACACCAAGGCTAGAAAACGCCACAGAGAAGACAAAGGAGAACGCCCCACCTCTTGTGAAGCAGATCTGGAGATTCCTTGAGGAGCAGTTGGAAGTGGCCGAGAGCAGGAAGATGACGGTGACCAGGTTCGTCACAGCTGCCAACGAGGTCACAATTGGAGGGTTCTGGAGGGAGCACGCAAAGGGTGAGCTGAAGACGAGGAGGGATCACGAGATTCTTGAGTTCTTGAGTCCTTGTTGGGGAAAGGAGTTCATGGCTGGAGTGTTTAGTGCAAAGCAGACTATCTTTGGAGCCTTTGTACAAGAAATCCTGAACATGCCCATCAGCCTGTTGTTGGCACTGTACCTGGTTTACCCGAGGTACCTATTCAATATGGGTCCAGCGTACATGTTCAGTCGGGGTGTGGAAACACTCCGGATTGACGGGTATCTGGCACTGGTGCTCCTGACCCATGGTGAACTGGTGTCATTTCATCGACTTACGAAATATGGGGAGCCCCTGTCGATGGGAAAAACCAACTCGAGCATTGACACCTATTCATATAAGTGTGCTGCAGGGCTAAAGACGCTGCTAGTGCAGTACCTCCTGATGCAGAACCGACACCTGACTGGTGAGGAGAAGAACCCAAAGACGAGAGATGAATGGAGGAAAGTGAATGGGGACAGGCCTCTGTTGACAGACCTGTGCCTGGCAATGAGATCGGACCCCATGGGGATAATCCGGGGGCTGGAGGAGGTCGTAACCTGCATTTATGGACCGGCCGTGACATACGCGTTTCCAGATCCTCTGGTGACAGCTTATCGCTACTCCGTGACACACTTGAGCCTCTTAAGTATACTGGATGGGACGACACTCAATTGGTGTCAGCAAGAGGTGCTGAGGGCACAAATGAGCAACACGGTGCTCTTCGGAAAAGTGAAGGATCCAGAGTTGATGGTGTACAATTTCCGAGGACAACTGCAGTGTAGGATGGGAGGTAAACGCGAAGGCCCCATCGAAACTTACCCCAAGTTCTGGAACAAAAATCCCCTGACGGCGAGTGGAAAAGAGGTCTTGAGAATTCCCGCATGGAAGAAGAGCTTCGAGTTGGTGAAAAGGGAGCTAGAGGCAATAGATCTTGCCAGCAATCATTCCCGAGTTCCCAACGGTCTGAGAATAACCCTGGGAATGAACAGTTCGCGAGAGCAGCGGCGGAGAGGAAGCAAATGAAATTAGCCGATGGCTGGGATCCCCTGTTCATCGGCTATACCGCAGCGGTCTATTTTCACACCTGTGATATAAAAATAAACTCATGGAGGACTCAAGCGAAGAAGATGAGAGGCTCAATGCCCCCAAAATTTGAGGAGCGAGAGATCTCGAGAACGCTTGATCGGGCGGGTTTGGAGAATATGTTACCGGTGTGGGACGATGGCAGGATGATTGTAGAAGAAGGACACCTTGCGCTAACAGACGGAATGAAGTTTGCCACGAGAAAATACCGGGCGCCTTACGGACTGGAACAGGTGGAGATGAGACAGGAAGGGAAGGAGCTGGATGCGGCATGCCCGTTGTATGTGGCTCTGACGGAATATAAGAAATCGGATCCAACGACACCATCACCCCTGTCAGTGGGCACCCCTGGAGACAAAAGAAGCGGCCCCGTAGAAGATCGGTTCAGGAGGATACTTGAGAGAAGGAGAGTCGAGTCAGGAGAAGAAAGCATGGATGAGACTCTCAGTGAGGCAGGAGAGGAGATGGAAGTGGGGAACACGCCTGAACCAAAACCAGCAGAGGAGGATTTCACCACTCAAGAACTGTTGAAAGATCTGAGCGGAGAGGATTGGGGAGACACTGCCACGCCACCTCTGACCTCATTTCCCCGCAAGAATCTAGAGTTGCCACTGACGAGTGAGACTTCCAATATGGGAATGATACTCTTGAGTGCAGAGGAGAGCGAAAAGAATACCTTCGAGGGAAACAAGACCATGTTCCTAGGGACTCTGGATGAGAACGCTTGGCGAGAATTCTTGAGAGAGTTTAATCGAGAGGTGAATAGCGAGATCACACTAGACAATTTCAAAGAAGAACTGTCGAGCACGGTGGTGAAGTTCGGTGAGCCTGTCCTGATGGGAACAGGTCTGGATGAAAAGGCAAGAGGAGAGCTGCTGAGCAAGATGGTCGAATTGAGAAAGGTGCCACTGAAGACCAAAGAAGACGAGTGTAAAGACAGCTCTACTCTGAAACAAAATACTGTCAATAAAATAATTGAAGATGTAAAGGGGGATAAGGTTGAGACTAGTAATATAATTAAAAGTACTAATATCCTTAAGGCTCGAGCAGGGGGGGGGGCAAGAGTTGGAAGGGTTGGATGGAGACAAAGAGGTCGAATCAGTGATGATAACGGCAACGCCCCCAAGTAAAGACGTGAAGTCTCGCAAGAGAAAGAGAGAGGTAGAAGGGTTGGGTAGTCCTTCGGCGGACGCATTCTCAGAGAAAAACCTGAGAGAGACGGCTCCCATGGTTCTGGCACGGTGGAAGACAGCAGCCTACAAGAGTAGCTACGAAGCAAGGAAATTGCTCGACGTAGAAAGAGAGATGGAGGTTTCCACCAACTCGACAACGGAAGAAGACTTCAAGCCCCAGAGGACGAAGATGAAACGAGGTTTGACGAGTGGGCAGACATGGGAAGTAGACGTTGAAAAAGAATGGGTCTCAAATAAACACCAGGCCACTGGGAAGCAAGTAACTAGTGATCCTCTTGTGAAGAATAAAACGAGGAACACCTCCCGGCCATGGTGGGTGGCCCTGGAATCATTGACGGAACTGGAAGACTGCCTAAAGAAACTCGACAGTGGAGTGTCACGCAAGCGACGCAACTGGGCTACCCAGCAGAAGGCTGAGATTAAAAAATTAGAATTGGGGAGCCAACTGAAGAGAACTTGGCAGAACTTGTTAAGGGATCATTTTAAAGAAGCGATGAGGACATCCTCATCGGCGTCGCCGTTGATGGCGAATCCCTTCGTTAGAACAGCGGGACAATTGATGTTCGCGTGGAGCCTGGTGGGAATAGAATTAGAAACGCTGACCTCGCATGACAAGTTGTAACTGACTGGGTGGAAAAAGTCTAGATATATATCAAGCATTGATGCAACACATTGCTAGGAATAACTCAGGCTTGAGCCTGGCAAGGAGAAAAGACGCTACTTGTTTCTTGAGGTGGATAATGTCGGTGATGACTGACAGCACCATCCTAGCAAGTCAACAAAGAGCAATCGGGAGTATGGCAGTGGAAAGGAGAATCTCAGCAGTCATCTTGAATGTATACCAGAGTACTGGGATAGAAAAGGAGAATGGTTCCAGGCAGTCTCTAGAGAGCCACAGAAAGTTAGACGAGATACGGAGATTCCACAACAAGAAATTTGAGGAGGGAGACGACGTACACCGTAACTTGGCCTCGTCAGGAGAGTACTTGAAACCCAATAAGAAGGGAGAATATCAGTACGTGGCTGGAGTGATGGGGATGGCGCAAAACCCTTTCCTGGACTCGGAAGCTGGAGGCGCTCACCGGAACTACGAGGTAGCGGAGCTACTAAAGTTTTGGACAGAGAAGATAGTGGAAATAGACACAGTAGAGAGAGAGACAGACCGAGCTTGGGCTTGATTCTCGAGAAAACACCAGAGGTGATAAGCGTGCCGCGCTCAAGTAAAAGAGTCGAGCTGAAGATGGGTAACGGGAATGGCATGTTAGTCACGAATCTGGGAGTGGTGTAGAAATTGCTAAGGCCTTCTTGGTGTCCACATCCCCATGCGAGCCTGATCGAGGAAGTCACGGAGCGAGTGAGGTTAGCACCGGCGGAGGACGAAGATCTGGCAACATTGAGTATAGTGCTCAAGCTGATCTTGCCTCAGGTGAAGGAGTCAAGCGAAGCGACGAGTAAACTAGGGTCGGTGAAGAAAATGGAGCCGGGTAGTTGTCTTGACTCGACGTCTGCAGTCACTGGAGAGGCTAGAGTCTGAACACTATTTGGTAACCGCGTTGAGCGTGGAGTCATGGCCCGGGGTGTTGCAGGTAACCCAGAAACACATCAAGAGCTGGAAGGTTCGACTTGAAGCGGAAATGGGATTTCCTATGAGCGAAGCCTATGGTCTGCCTCTAAATGCGAAGTCCTTAGTGGGGTCAGTGATGGCCAACCTATGCGGCAGCCACTACCCATTGCACATGGCGATGGTGGATGTGTCCAGCCAAAGGATATTAATAGACAAGGCCTTCTCAGTACCCAAGTGTGTAAGACTGGCTCGGATGTCGCATCATTCACACAAGTTGTTGAGGAAAATCCGGGGAACAGTGCCGAGAGAACAGAGGGATGTTTTGAGTGAAATCCGGGGGGAAGACTTTTGGGCTTGGAAAATGAAAACGCAAGTGACCACGAGAGACAAAACGTGATCGGGAAACCTATAGGTGGTGCTCCAATCATGGAGGAAAACGATACGATACACGAGAAGATGATGGAACTTGAACCTCTCCTAGAAGCCTCGGGAGAGCGCAACCTTAGGAGTATTGACCTCACACATGGGGAATGTCCATGCCACTGTCTGGCACAAACGGTGTGGTATCCGGATCACGCAAACCTCTGCCTGGTATGGGATGTGGAAGAAATTCGGTCGATAGGATTGCCCGATCATCAGCAGAAGGTTACTATCTTGGTGGTTAGCACGATGCTGGCTCTACGATGGATGGAGGAAAATGTATCGAAGTATCGGGAGTCGAAGACGCTAACGGCGGAGTCGATATACGCGATAGATTACAGCAGGAGACTTGAGTTGTTTGAGACTGCATGCAAAGTATTCGCCATACCAATGGAGGTCAGACACGTATGGAGCCGCATAAGGTTCTTTCCTTGGTTTCGAGCGACGTTGACATCCTGGTTGTACATGGTAACGAAGGATCACATGAAGAGATATCAAAAGGAATATCGACAGTTCCTGGCCGAGATAGGGCTGGAAGCTTTCAAGAGACCTCTGCTGACCCATCGAAATGCAATCACGACGGGGTGGGAAAGAGTTGGTAGGGTGTCAAGAAACAATACCAAGGCGAGAGAGTCGATACTGGAGGAAGACTTGGCGAAGAACGTGAGCCTGAGTCTGCACAATTCCTTCTGCTTGAACCGAGAGTCGAGGGTGAAGAGTTTGTCCAACCAAGCAAAGAGATTGCAGGAGCAAAGGGAATGGATGCAGTCCTATGAACAGCTGAAAGCCTGGGAAGAGATCGTGATTAGCTCCGATGATGAAGAGGCACTGTTGAAACAGATTACGGTGTCAAATACGTCTGGGCCGGGTACCTCGAAGGCGAAGAGTGCGAGATGAGCAGGTGGCTCAATGGGAAATTCTAGAGTCTTGAGTCTTGAGAGGGAAGGGGGCTCGAGGGTGAACTCGGATGAAATCTGGGTTCACCAAAAAGAAATTTTAGCAAATGAGATATTGTTATTAATATGTTATATCGATTATATAAATCAAAATGCTGCATGACAATTTCCTGATTAATCAGGACAAAAGAAATTTTAAATTACTAGCTTAAAAAGCGAACATTCAATGGTGCAGGTGTGTGCAGATGTTGATTGCTGTTTAGCGATAGTGTGAAAATTTTACATGGTTGTGAATTTTGGGGTGTAGATAAACTTAAGTCTGCTGCAAACTTCTTTAAATGACCACTGGCACTGTACCTTGAGCAACACTCGGGTTTCTGGGGATTCACTGACAGACAACAGCACGCGAAGAGGACATCGATCTTGAGTCCGGGGAGTATGTGCCAGTCGGTCATATCTGGAAGTTTGACCTTGAGGAATACGAAATACGTGGTTTTGGGATGAAGTTTATTTTTTCAAAAATTCGAATTGAGCCTGTCATGCTCAGTTTTCTCGCGACAACTGAAAACATCAAAAATTAAATCAGAACGACCGAGTCGCAATAGCGGGAAAGTGACAGAAAAAACAGCGGGAAATTGCTATTCGCAATTTCCGAGATTTTAATAAAAACACGAGAGTAGAGCTGTCCTATCTTGATATAGGAGACAGAGTGATTACGAAAGAAGATCAAAATTCAGCTGAACCAGAGTGAACCTTCAGTGGAAAGGTAGACAACTGAAGTCTCCCAATGGTTCAGACCCAAAAACTATATTCTCAAGTTAAAACTCATTTCCTTCGATTGGAACTCATTGATAGAAAATTTCTCGAGTGATATTCAATTATATTTGTGCTAGAGTTACTAATCAACTTAATTACTCTGATTCTCAAGTGTGCTGCTATGTAAGTACCTGATTTAATTTTTCCGAGTGTAGTTTGTGATAAGTATGTTTAGATAAGGCGAGTTTTAGGTTGATCCATCTGAAATGGATCAAAGTTCCGCTGTCTAACCAAAAGTAAATTAACGGATTGTTCCGACCCTGTTTTTAACGGCGTTCGTGTATTTTGGTAATTTGAGACCTAAGTATGGGGACTTTTTTATTTTCTAGAGTGGGGGTATTTTGGTAGTGGCCTTTAAGCTATAACGGGTTCTAGTCTCATGTCGCAAGTGAACCGATTTGGCTCCGACCGTTTTGAGGTAGAAAAACAGAAGAGATAGTGTCCCTGACTCTTGAGCCATTGGTTATAGGGCCTATTTTTCTTAAGCCTCATATGTGACCGAAGTAGGCGACTGTTAACTGGAATATTTTTGACGAAGTGTAGAAACTAACGAGGAAAAATGGAATAAAACTGTACCCAGAATCCTGGTCATCGAAATCGAAATTGTAAATAGTACATTGGAAAAAATAATAAACTAGACATTAAAACTTCTTAGACAAAAACTAAACCAATTGCGAGAAAAATGACATAATAATGTTTTTTCTACAGTATCGAAGAAACTCATGTTTGAAATTTGAAGAAAAACTTCAAAGGTCGAGCCCAGTATTTGTCATTTTTACGCGCAAAATGAAAACTTGCCTGCCATCGCTTAAGTCAATTTTAATTGCAACCTGAAGTCTCATGTGGTTTATGAAATAAAATACAGTGGATGTCGTTCCAATGCTGGGCAAAGGTGCGGACATCTAACCACACAGATAACAGTGCATCAAAAGACTGAATCGTTGATTCGTCAGTAGATCATCATGTGCCAGAATGCTGTGGACAATCTAAGACATTTGAATGGCGATTCATTGACAAAAGCAATGACATTGTGGAAATTTTAACTTTGGAAGACCTCCAAATAAAAAAACGCCAGCCGCTTGAAGACGCGCGACGAGTACAAGAGCCGAGAACTCACACAAAAATATTTGTCTGATAATGGGCAAATCAGCTTGGATCGAACTCATCCCTTTTCTAAGCTTTTCTGGTTTCCCCAGAGCATTTGCTGTTTTTGCTCAAGGATTTTCTTCCAATCTTAATAATGTTTTCAAAATCATATTCGATTGAAATTTCGCCAGTTAAAACTTTCTCAGCATAAAAAAATGATGATTTACTCACCAAAGAATGCTTCCTGGTTTTCCATGCTGAGGATATTGTTTTTGTTTTCACGAGTAAATTACCTAAACAAGAACATTATTTTTATCATCATCATTATCCTCAGCTTGGTCTTTATGAAACACCTAGTCCCCAAATCGTTAAATTGCTGACCGTTCACTTTTTTCTGGTAATTGGTTTACACTAACCAGCGAATCAGCTACCAGTAGTCCGCTTTTTTCTTTGAATTCCTGTATGCCTTCGATTATACCTTCTGGGCTACTGAGAAAGATACCATTTCATCCCTGAGGACAATTTCTACTAGTTTTTCCTGTCTGGTTGGGATTCCTGCATTCATCTGTTGCAAAGGTTCGGACACCAGTCGTTGTATGTGCTGATATAGGTTGCGCTGTCCAATGATTGATACTGTATAGCAATGTTTCGCCAATAGTTAGAATACATTCTTGATGTATTCTTAGCCTAATTCTTAGCCTAATTGTTGTGATAAACTTATTAATTAGATAGAAGGTATCATGAGTGGCAGAGGACGAAACAGAACTGGTTCCACCTCTACGAGACTTCGAGCGAAATGTGGATCATGCGAAATTGCAGTACAGGCAGCTGGTTTGCAGTGCGAGGACTGTGACTGCTGGTTTCACCCAGAATGCGTAAACGTCTCTGATGGGCAATATCAGCTTCTACAGACCTTGACGACTACCTGCTGGTACTGTTCTCCTTGCTTCAAACAACGTCAAGACCGGTCGGTTATTGTTTCTCTATCTGCCACTGTAAATAAACTAGCCGAAAAACTCGAAAACCTTGATACCACCCTCAAATCAGTCGATGCTGCGCCGAAACAGGCCACTGGACAAGAGGTGGACTCATCTGAAAAAACATATCACAGTGATGACTCCTATAAACATCGTGTGAAAATAGTGGGTATCCAAGAGAGCGAGAAGAAATTCACAGATGCTAGACAGTTTGACGACAAGACATCTATCGAGAATATTCTGGGAAAACTAGAAATCAAAAACGCGAACGTAGCAGACTGTTTCCGCGCTGGCAAATACGATAAAACTCGTAACAGGCCACTTATAGTCTCGTTCAGCTCGATCTGGGACGCGCGACTCATCAGGTCGAAAGCAATTGAAAGAAAACTCTACCAAAGTGACTCCATTCTTATTTTGAATGAGCTGTCTCCTGCAGATCGTGCTGTAGAAAAACAGCTCCTAGCCAAACGACATGAGGTTATTCAGACGGGTGTTGACAAATCTAGAATAAAAATCCGAAACTTGAAACTATATGTTGATGGTATCGAAACGAAATGTGACAAGAACTGACTAAACAACTTGACACTCTACTTGCAAAATGCCCGTAGCCTGTTGACACTCAGTAGACGCCTTTCTTTCATAAAAGAAGTAAATCTGTTTAACCCGGACATTGTCTGTGTCACAGAAACTTGGCTAGACAAAGATCCAACAAGTATGATTTTCATGGAAACGGATTACAATATTGCCTCTTACTCCATCAGAGAAACTGGCGAACACGGTGGTACTCTTATCTTATGCAAGTCTACCTGTGACTATATTACTCTTCCGACAAATGTCGATTTTATTTCAGTCATTCTGATACCCAGTTCGAGTAAAGCGGTCATGTGCGTTTACAACCCTCCAACTAACAGTCATTATCGAGTTAATTGTGATGTTCTTATGAATCAAATTGAATCCATCGTAAATTCACGACTAAAAGGTTTTAAAATAATCACTTGTGGTGATTTTAACATGCCTGATGCCAACTGGGATACATTGACAGCAACAACCACAGATTCTTCCTCAGTAATTGACCATATTCTTGATATTGGACTAGAACAAATTGTTCACTTCCCTACTCACATTAGTGGAAATATTCTGGACCTTGTCTTTACAAACCTCTCTTATTCAGAAGTTTCGAGTCATCCTGTTAACTTTTCTGATCATACAGGTGTTGTGGTAAACTTTATTACGACAAGTGAAACAACCTGTAATAAAACCAACTCAGTTACCAACAAACGTCTACAAACCAATGTTTATGCTGATGTCTCACATGCGTTATCCACTTCTTTGTTTTCGGTAGAGCTTGATGTAACAAACCCGGGCTATCGGAATCACTGGCTTGATTACTTTTACAACATCATTGATGTGAACAGCTCTTTTATCAGAAGAAAGCGCGCCAGCTTACCGTATTTTTATTCCTCGCATTCAGTTCATCTTCTCAACAAATTACGTACTGCAGAAAGACGACTGTCAAAGCAGTGGTCCAAGTTTACCTATGGTACAGTAAAGCGTCTTAAGCAACAGTCGGCAGCTTCAATTGAAACTGACACTATTATATTCACTGAAAGCTTCACGTCCACAAACTCTAGTACAAACGACTGCTACAGACTGTTGAAAACTATAAATCAATCAATCAACCTACCAAAAATGATGAAGTTCGGAGAAAATGTGTTTAACGACAGCTACAGTATTGCTTGTGCGTTCAACCGTCATTTTGGTGACGTTTTTAATAAAGTCACTGGAACTTTCAGTGATTTTTCGGAATCAACACTCAACCGTGTCTCTATTCACTTCGATGACGTGAAGACCGCTCTGGAAAATTCATCACTCGGCACAGGTTTTGATAATGTACCCGGTGCTTTCTTACGGAACTCTGCCAGTGAAATAACTTTTCATGTACAGAAGCTTTTTGATAGTATTATCATTAGTGGCGAATACCCCTCACAGTGGAAAAACTCTTATATTACTCCAATATTCAAATCAGGTGACAAATGTGACATAAAATGCTATAGACCTATCAGTATTCTTTCTAAACTATCTTTGGTTTTCGAGCGGGTTCTTTATAACAAACTCTATCCTTTCGTGGCTGAACGTCTATCGCGATATCAATTCGGTTTCATAAGAAAAAGATCCTGCCAGGTACAACTTTTACTCTATTTGCATGATTTTGTCAAAGCACTTGATACCAATGATCAAGTTTTCGCCGTATATCTGGATTTCTCTAAAGCGTTTGACAAAGTACCGCATCACATCCTTTTACAGAAACTACGTAATTTTGGCATCGGTGGGGAACTTTTACTTCTTTTGGCATCTTACCTCACAGATCGAAAGCAATGCGTAAAAATAGACGGCCGTTATTCCTTTTTTATCGATGTTCTAAGCGGGGTACCACAAGGATCGATTATTGGTCCCCTCTTGTTCATAATTTTTATCAACGATTTACCAGATAGTTGTTTTACGTCTTGTATGTATCTGTTCGCGGACGACAGCAAAAGCAGATCCTCTAGCATAGAAGATCTACAGCGGGACCTCGATCGATGCGTTGAGTGGGCAAATTCAAACGGTATGACCTTCAATACTGATAAAACCGTTTTAATTCACTTTGCTAACAAACATATTTTACCAAGCCCGTATCATCTAACACTGGGCGAGAATATCATTTCTGACAGCTGTGATGTGAAAGACTTGGGTGTGAAAATATCGAAAAACTTAAACTGGAGATCCCATATTAGTTGGAAAATCAAGACATGCTATAGCATATTCTTCTCTATCAAACGAACGATTCCATTTGCTACTCCAATATCAACTAAAACTCGACTGGTTAAAGCTTATATTCTGTCCTCCTTGTGTTACTGCTCTCCGATATGGTATCCTAGTCAAACAGAGTTGAGAAGCATGGATGTTCTGGTGTCTCGTGTCACAAAATGGGTCACAACTGGCACTTACAGAGAAAGACTAACAAAGTGTAAACTGATGCCCATTGATGTGTACCTGGAGTACCTGGACCTTATTTTCTTCAATGCTCTCTTAGCTGGAAAACAGGATGTTTTGATATGGAACTATGTTACTCTTAGATATGACATGAGGTACAACTTACGTAGTTCAGAAAAACCGGTTTTCCTGGTTTCGAGCAGTCGACGAGCGTGCTATGGCCAGTGGTTTTTCAACAGGGTTGTAAAGAGCTCGAACAAACTCCATTCCAACAGCGATATCAGCCTATTTGACACACCAAGTATTTTCAAGGCTAAGTTAAAAGACTATTTTTTAGAAAAAAAAACACTGACTGATTTTTAACTTTTTATTTTTAACTTCACCCAGATTGTTTTTAAACAATTAAAGTCTTATACTACTACTACTACTACTACTACTGATCTATCACAAAATCCAAAGCAAGAAGGCAGGGTAAGCAGTCGTGGCGTGTTTTCTTCTTTGTCAATTCTAGTTACGGCTTCCAGGTGAAGTGCCCGCTCTAAAGCATTCGCAATGTTCATGTCTTTGTCCCCAAATGTCTTGCGGAGTTCAAGTTTACCTAGGCTGTGGTGGATCCCTTGGAGAAAAACTCGAAGCACTAAGTGATCCCGTATGTCCTGGGACTCGTCTGGGTTCGCCATCAGCGCCAATTGCTGTAATTCCCTCAGAAAATCTGTTAACTTTTCACCTGCCTGCTGCACTTGACGTGCTAGCTGCCCGCCGAAGACCAACGGTTTTTCATTGTAATGTCTTTAAAAAGCTTTAACGGTCTCATCGTAACTCTCTTGCAAATGCTGTATTAATGCTGGAGTCCTTTTTGCGATGTTCATCAATCTTTGTGGCTAAATGCCGCATTGATTGACAGGTGGATATACTTTCATTACATGTAAGCTTATACACCACTTTGGGTTAACGTTCACATGCAAAGAAAGTTTTGAGGGAGGACAATTTTTTAAAGACATTGTTATTTAATTTAGTAGTTTTTCGACATATTGGCCTCGGTTCCATTTTCTACTTTTGAGTTTCATCACAATAAGTGCGAAGCTCTGATTCGCCGCAGTGTGCTTTGAATCAAAAAGCATTTTATAAATCGAGGAAAAGCGTAAACACTAGAAATCCTGCTCGTAAGGTTTCTTGAACTCTAGGACAGTTTTTTCGTTAATTTAAGAATCGTGTAAAGCTTCAATTTGTTTTCAGATCTGATGTAGATATTAACTGGTTTTGGGCTCTTTGTTTTGCAAATTTATTTAGGAGCATGGCTAACTTCCACTGTAGCGAGTCCTACCGGTGGTCTGGAAATGATGTAATAGGAAAGGGTTCAACGGCAACCGTATTCAAAGGGCGTAATAAGGTCAGCTTTTCTTGCAAATGAAAATGAAAAATTTTTTTTTTTGCAACATGAATACAAAATGTGGCTATGAAAACAAAAACGTTTTATTTTTAATTATTATTTTTCAATATTCGGAATTTTTTTTGTTAACAAGTTTGTCTTAATTCAAAGCACGTATTTTAGCTCGTGATCCTGTTGTTCTCTCTGCTAATGTTTCCAGTGGTTTTGTTGTACCCAAGAATTATTAGCACTTTCATAAAAATCGAAACGTTGTCCCAGTATCGAGAAAAATTGGGTGAACGTTTTTTCAGTGTTAAAATATTTTCGAGGGGAGTAAAGCGATCGAGTATATTTCTTATTCTTTTTTTTGAAGACAAATGTTGTGGTTTATACCTAATGTATTAAACTTTATATGCGTTTGTGTAGGTCTTTCATGACACCACGCAAAAGAAAAATCACTTATTTGAAGAATTTTTTGTAAGAGAAAGTTTTTTTAAATTTTCAAGATTGACGCTCATGTAACTGAAATCCAGCGACTTGGAAAGTTCGCAATTGATCGACAAAACCTAGAACACTATTAGTTAAAGTTGCATGAGGCTAGATTTATCATTGTAAAAAGTCACAGAATTCAAAGAAAAACCAGAGAAGGAAAAGTACCGATAAAAGGAGATAAACCAAATACGCTACTAAACGTACAAGTTTATATGTTGATTGAGTTTTTTTTTTTGAGTTTTCTCTTCTAACATTTCGTTCAGCGTAGATGAGTTTGATTAAAAGAAACCGACTTCAACTACTTTCGATAACTCGAAGAAGACTATTCCGAAAATTTTGAGCTCTCTAAATGAAAACATATGAAAACTTAATGACGACAAATACGAGTAAATGTAAATTACTAAATTTAAGATGAAATCTATCCGCCAAACTGAACGACACCGAACTGCATCCCACGAATGTTCAAAAGGATTTGGGCCTCCTAATAACCCCAAATCTTACATGGAACGAAAACTGTGAAATACGTGCCCAAAAGGCAACAAGGGCCTTTTTCCAATTAAAACGAAACCTATCCGCTACGTGCTCATGGGTTAACAAACTCCACTCGTATACTGGCTACATCGTCCCGATTATAACTTACTGTTCACAAGCTTGGTCACCAAGTAGAGTCAACTTAGTAAGTTTCGAACGAGTACAAGTAATGGCCACACAGTAGATTCTTAATTGCAATCTTGACTACTGCCATTATGCCCCTACGTTGAAATGCACGATCTTATGTATTTATCCTTAGTAACTTCCAAAAATGACATATCAATTGCTGTTGAATCTTCTAAGGAAGAAAAAACTCGCCAACACAGCAGAGGAGAACATGCAGTCAACAAAAACAGACTGAACAAATCAGACGAAAACTTTTTTCACAGAACGAAACTCTTACATAACATCGTCATCAAACACTACGAAGAATATGGGAACCAACTTGACAAAAAATCAATAAGCAAACTTTATTGGGATTACTTTGTCAGAAAATTCAATTATCTAAACAGATGCACTTGGAGAATTATCTGCAAATGCATTCACTGTAACAACTGGAAAAAAACTCGAAACTCAAACTTAACTTGATGAAAACATGTAAATGACGGGACTCATAAACCCTTGGGAAGCGTGACTTCCCAGAAGCCTCAACTACTACTACTAATACTACTACTACTACTACTACAATAAAGCAAAAGGCACAAATGGAATATCACCAAGAGTTTATCAAAAGACGTCCAGAAATATGTCTCAATGTTGAAGAATATTAAGCGGCTACGCAAAATCCTGAGAGTTCAAAATGCCAGCAATGTCTCCAGTACTTGAAAAATCAGATAAAAGGATGGTAGGAAACTACATACCAGTTTCGCTCCTGAATATCGATAATAAAATCTTAGAGAAATGCATAACATAACACAGTGTAATAATTTCAGCAGATTTCTAACAAAAAATCAGCATGGTTTTGCCAACGGTCGATCTGTTAAAACTAATAAGCTTACTCTTGAACCGAGCTTTTGAACAAAGAGATAGAGCGGACTTCATAAGTCATCGTGTTTTGTACTGATTTTTCAGAAGCCTGGCATAAAGTTCCACATTCTGAGTTGATACGGAAACTCGTAGTTATTGAACTGGGTGGCAGTCTCCTTGAGATACTAATTGATCATCTTAAAAACCGAAATCAGTTTGTCAAAATAGATTATGGTTTCCTGCCGAAGCCTAAAAATTTTCAATAGCAGACCACTCAGCTTGGCCTAGCTAAGGTTTTGCTTTCAGTGTGATTGAAACCACCCTTTTTGGACTTTATATCAGAATGAGGGTAATAGCTTTTACATATATCACTGTGTACACTAAGACAGTGAAGTTGGACATCTTTTATTTGAGAGAAAAAATCTTGCAAATGTCAATATAACTTTAATGGGTTTTGGCAGTGCCTGCAGCGAGTATTCCATGCTGATATTTTAATACAAGAAATCTAAAACGTTTTATCATAAAAATAGCAACTTTTTTACTCGTTGAGTTTGTGCAATGAGTCCCGATCTAACTAAACCAGAGTCCCAAGGCTCACCCAACTGCTGCGTCTTAATGTGAATCATTTTTACAAGCTGTTATAAAAGTTTCATAATTCTATACAAAATCACATTAAATTAAAGGAGATAAAGCCCGATTAATCAATAATTTGAAACAATCTTTGTTGGTTTAAATCAGTTTTCTGGCGATTGTTTATTTCCATTTCTGAATTCATTTTGTTGTGCTGCTTTTTGCGAGCAACATTGCTGCCTACCTTGAATGAACCAAATTCTTTTAACACTGGCTGGTACCTTCCTTAGTTTGATGCAAGTCCGAATGTAGCAGCCAGCCACTTGTAGTTTAAATTGTCGCCGATCGGCCTTGGTTGTCTCTCGCAAGGTAGACTTGCACAACCCGAGCTAGTGGCTATTGTAAGGGGGGTTGGTTTACTTCCATCAAGAGCGCAGCATCACGCACTCGAAAATTTCGTTGCTTTGAATTTCACTTCTTCCAAGACTGCAGAGATGACAAGTACCCCTTACTCCATGGCTTTCCGAAAGTTCCGAAGAGTTTCTTTATGTTTGCCTACCACAGTCTAGCTGGATGTGTTTCAAACGGCTGAGGCGTACTTGTTATCAGTGGGGTCACTGATGTTGGCAGATACTGCATCTTTTCCTCTCACTATTAGCTGGTGTAAGGGTCAGAATCATCGGTGGAAATCGGAAGCAGTGGTCGTTAGTACAGAGTTTGTAGTAATTCAAAACATTGTTATCCATGACTCTTCTCAGATTCGATTTTGCAAGTTTCACTCCTGATTCTCGGGGAGCTTAATTTGTTCGTTTCGAATTAGCATCAGAGTGGCGATGCGTCTGTTCGTCAGTGGAATTGGATGATTGTAACTGCCCTCTAAATACTCATGCTTTCGATGTGCAAAATAGTCGACATAGCTAAGTACAGGAATGCACTTCTGTACACTGCTGAACTTAACAAGATCAATTAGCACGCGTTTGAGCAATTGGGAAATGTTAACAACTGCCGTTTTTTATCTTTCAGCACCGACTTTTGTTAGCTTTGGCTGGTCTGGAATCCGGATTTCAGAGAGCCAGTTCGGTCCATGCCAAGTGTGTGGAGTTTTCAGCGTCCTTGCAGCAAGTCCCCGAGTTACAGCATCCGCAGCAAGTCCCCGAGTTACAGCATCTTGCAGCAAGTCCCCGAGTTACTTCGGATTCCATCGTATCAGTTTGAGGATTGTCAAAGCTTTCAAAGAGATGACTCTTGAGTTAACCACAAGAAGATTGTTTGTTTTTGTCTTCATGTCCCTGATGTAGATGCAGCTGGCGTATGTTGTTTCTGACGCTTCAAAAAATACATGAAGCTCAAAAGATTCCTCCACAACATGTCTTTAGTGAACTTTAGTCCTCCACCTCGGAAAAGTCTCCCTCATATCATCGGGCAATTTGTTGTCCCACTTGATTCCCCGCGACCATGAGGATTGCATAGTGAAATCCAAAGTAAGCGTCATCGGATTCAGCCAGAGATGTCTGATAGCAGAGATAGTTTTGTCAAGTTCTTCTTAAGATCTTGGGCTACCTTGAAGACGAAGACATCATTTGTCGGAAGCTACTTGATTCCTAGTTGACATCTAACGTCACTGATCAGCTTCTTAGCAGAAGGTATGTCATCTTCGCCCGTCAACCAGTCGTCGACGTAGAAGTCTCGACTGATTGTTGTTCGACACAAGAGCTTTCCTGCTTGTGTGAATGATGGTACAGAGCAGAGTGACCACTTGGTCACTATTTTAGTGAGAAGTCACTATTGGTCACTATTTTTCAATGGTCACTAAAAGTCACTATTTACTACGGTTTTTGGTGACAGACCCTAAAATTTTTCCGAAGGCGCATTTGGCGCCAATATATACTAATATTGAGGGGGGAGCGCGCGCCGAAAAAACCCAATTTTTTTCAAAATTTTTCAAAAAGTGCCTAAAAAGTTTATTGAGAATGATGGCTGCGGCGCAGAAATTTTGGTCAAAACAGACTTTTCAGTGCTTTGGCAGAGGTTGAAAAAATCATTTGGTCAACCTAAAAAAAAAGTATTCGAAAATTGTCATAGCCACTATTCATCTTTCAAAAAAGTGGTCACCCTGGACTCCTGATTAACGAAGTTTGTTAGCAAAGCTTAATCAGCCTTGTGCTTGCTAAGTAATTGAACTGATCCCCTCAGTCTAGCCAAAAGTTTACTCATCTAGTGTGAGAGATCCTTCTCGTACTTGTATAACAGTGGTGAGCTCGTCAGTCAGCTCAACAGCACACAGAAGATCAGTGTTACCTCTTTTGTCGAAAGCTGGATCTGCTGGTGAATATCGAGACGGAAAGTTATGTTCGTGTACATCCATATGGCCGCCTGTTAGATCAGATGTGTTTGGGGCATGGAGAAATCTGCTCGTAATATGTATTCTCCAGGTAAGAACAAAGTTGTCGGCGCAAGACCTCTCGTCTCCAATGGGGGGCAGTTCCAACTGGTTTAACTGTTTGACTTGAGGCTGGTTCCATCTTCAGTTTTTAATTTCGGCTAGTTCAACAGAGCACTGAGGTGCATGATAACAATGAACTTTTTGTTGAGGAACATCCGCTCCATTAGAGTCCTGCTTGAAAGCTCGTAGTTCACATCAGTTATAGCTACATTCTTGACCAGGTCGTGTGCCTCTCCTCGAAGTTAAGATTTGAGGTAGTTCAATTTTTCAGCAGCACGTAGATTTGGGTTTCCTTGTACTGCCGAATCAAACTGGTCGATGAAGCTCACCCACTCTGTATACTTCCCACTGAAGAGGGCTTCTTGATCTTAGTGAAAACAATATTTGGAGCTCGCTTGCTTCTCTTATCGTTCCTCCAGAATACGCTCGCTGACCGTCCAAGTCTTTCGTTTGCCGACAAAGTTCTACCTCTGCTCGAAACTCACCAGCCGTCGGGTACAGCATCCTATATCAATCAATTCTTTTCGCTGATCGATATGAGTGTCTGTTTTGTGACCGCAAGAGAGAGTGGCATGCCCGCAAGGTCGGTCAGTAGATAGGTCGGTTGGGTTACGTTTATCCGGTCCCTAAGCTTAGAAATGCACATATTGTGACCACTTCTTGAGTGAAGAAGCTTCAGGTAGCTTCGTTCTGACTGATCGGGTCGTCCGTGTTGCATGCTCGCAACAGCTTAGTGATCGCTCTGCTCGCTCGAATTGCGTTGACCTGGTTGCTCGTTTGCAACTGATCGTAAATCGTCTTGCTCGTTCACGTATCAGTCATGGTTCGTAACAGTCATGGTGCGTTGGCATGGACCAATGGTTTCTCGCCGAAGCCTTAAAGTTTTCCGGACCACAGCTTTGCCTAGCTGAGATTTTGTTTTTTGTGTGATTCATTCCTTTATATGGTTTTACATCAGAGTGAGGGGAACAGTTTTTACCTGCTTCACTGTGGATACCAAGTTGTGTATTTTTTTTAGAAAGTTTTTGCAAATGTCAATTAACTTCAATGGGTATTGGTTCGTGACTGCAGCGAGTATCCAATGCTAATATTAAAATACAAGAACTCTAAAACCTTGTATCGCAATAATCGCATTTTTTTCTCATTGAGTTTGTGCAATGAGTCCCGATCCGGTCTCAATCTATGTAAAGAAGAGTCACATGGCTCACACAACTGCTGCGTGTTAATGTGGCTCAATTTTACAAGCTGTTATGACAGTTTGATAGTTATATACAAAATTGCATTACAAATAAAGGAGATAAATCCCACGCAGAATAAATGAATATTTTGAAACAATCTTTGTTGGTTTGAATCAGTTTGGCGGTTATTAATTTCCTGTTTTGATTTCATTATATTGCTTGCTGCGGGCAACAGAAAGTGGGCTCCAAGTTTTTGTTGAGTTCCCCAAAGGTCGCTTCTGGGACTGCTTCTGTTTTGCGTCTCCATAAAGGATCTACTCGATGTCCTCATGTTTTCACAACCCTCCGTAATTGCCGATTATTTCAAAAATTTTAGCTGTTCGAAAAAATTTCAGGCAAGTGCAGGATGATCTTCGTGCTATAGAAAGATTGATCTCGATAAATACAAGGAATCAACTATTGATTAATGTGCTCACTTAAAATTCAAAAGACAAAATGCGAACTTCAAATTATTGGGTGAAAATTTAGAAGAGAGTCTAAAGTAGTGGAAGATCTGGGGGTTACATGTAGGTAAAAGTTTTACTTGGAGCATTCACGTCGAAAGGACGAAAAAGGTGAAAACATCTGGTCTCTTTGAGCGGAATGTCTCGCTAAAGGTCGGGACAGTCTAAAAGCTGGCTTTGTATAAGTATTCGATACTTTCTATATAGTTGCATGGTTTTACTGGTGTAGCAGGAACAATCTTTGTTGGTTTAAATCAGTTTTCTGGCAATTATTCATTTCCATTTCTGAATTCATTTCATTGTGCTGCTTTTCGCGAGCAACATTGCCGCCTACCTTGAATGAACCAAATCCTTTTAACACTGACTGGTACCTTCCTTAGTTTGATGCAAGTCCGAATGTAGCAGCCACTTGTAGTTTAAATTGTCGCCGATCGGCCTTGGTTGTCTCTCGCAAGGTGGATTTCCACAACTTGTATCTTCCTTAGTTTGATGCAAGTCCGAATGTAGCAGCCACTTGTAGTTCAAATTTTCGCCGATCGACCTTGGTTATCTCTCGCAAGTTAGACTTCCACAACCATTGTAAGGGGGGTTGGTTTACAAGAGCGCAGTATCACGCACTCGAAAATTTCGTTGCTTTGAAATTCACTTCTTCCAAGACTGCAGAGATGACAAGTACCCCTTACTCCATGGCTTTCCGAAAGTTCCGAAGAGTTTCTTTATGTGTGCCTACCACAGTCTAGCTGGATGTGTTTCAAACGGCTGAGGGGTACTTGTTGTCAGTGGGGGCTCTGATGTTGGCAGATACTGCATCTTTTCCTCTCACTATTAGCTGGTGTAAGGGTCAGAATGGTTGCATGGTTTTACTGGTGTAGCATGAACTTGATAGGAAATAGTAAGGCTGAACAGATTCCAAATGAAGGTTGTTAAATGCATAACAGGAAACATAGACGCTGAATACAAAACGGCATTCAATTGAATAACGACTGAGACAAATTAAACCCTTTAGCATTGCTGCAAGATCTTAAGTGAATTGTTCAGGTGAAATTTGAAAACAGGTTGAGTCAAAAGTTACCCCACTTAAATAAGCTTCTGAACCGTTTTTTCTCTTACTTTTCAGTAAACACATGCATATCACCGAATAATAGCTATCTTTATATTGCTCTGAGGCACCCTTGACAGACTCACTGCCTGTTGGTGTCCCCCCAAGCATACTAACTGTTATTTACTTGGGAAAAATTATTTCTCATTGTTGTTTTTTTTTCTGAATATGGTCAGAACATTCTGTGCTACTTGGGCAGTAATCGGTATCCTTGTTTTTGTCTTTTTTCTTATCAATTTCTTATCTTGTCCTAACTTTTGCTGCTAGGCTCAATCGTTTTTTTAAAAAATTTTCATCTGATTCAAGTTTCGGTTTCAATGTGCCCCACCAACTTCAAAAACAATACGTTTTTTGAGCAGCGTAATCTAATAAAATTAAGAACAAAATTGAAATGGAAATTATGGTATATGTTTTTTTGTCAACTGTTTTGTTTTTCGCGCCTTAAATTTCAATAAGCTAGATTTCATGTTTTGAGTTTAACTTATTTGAATGCAAAGGCAAAGATAATTGTAACCTCGTATTTTTTCTGAAACGTATTTGCACTTCAAAACGAAAAGTTTTCAGATTAAGCTGTTAATCAACGAAGTTATTTATCACTTATTTCGGTCGATTGGTTTAGTTTGTTTTCATGAAGAAGTAAATTTAGTAACACTAAAATTTTGATTTTTTAGCGAGTTGACATTTGATTTTCATAGGTTCAATTCAAACTCGCTGGCATAATTGAAGACAAATTACGCTTTCTATTTGCAAAAGTGGCAATGGCGCAAAAAACGTGAATTTTACTTCTGTTGTTGAAATTGGATTTTAATTTTTAGAATCGCCAGCGGAATATAAGTTTTTTTTATTGATGCAAGGTTTTCTGATTGGTTTAGTGAGAAAAAAAGTTAAGCTTAAAGATTCTTGAATTTCGACGAGCGTTATGGTGATACATTGACCTTTTTTAACTTTGTTTTACATTGACGAAATTTGAAAGTTGAAAATTGTTTAAACGATATATAATTTGTTTAAACGGTTTTCTTGTTCATTGGCCTTTTTCCAAACGTCGGTTGGTTATCTTTTAAATGTTTGCTTACATGAGATGAAATTTTCAGATGATTATTTTTGAAAGCATCAAAGTTTTTGATCGCAGATAGTTTTTTAAAGTGGATATCTTTAGTAACTGTGAAAGATTTTGAGCATTCTCCAATATTTCATATAATTATTTAAATTTGTTTTTGATCACTCAGCGTCGCCTTTGTGTTGAAGTCTTTGGAAAGTATTTATGCATACAATAAGTTCTGCTGTGTCAATTTGTAAGAAAAGAACGTTGTAGAAAAAATGTTGTAGACACACTTTGATCACATAAATTTGAAAACAAGTTCATTCGATACATTCTCAAAAAAGATCTGCAGTTTTTCGTGCTCATTTGATTTATTTTGACCTTTTTTTCTATGTGTTTTGACTAAATTCTAAAAAGTAGGGGAATGAGGTTGTCGTGTTTTTTGGATCATTTTTAACTTTCTTTTTATATGTTTTTGCAAAATATTTAGAAGACGGGGGAATGGGTGGCAGTTAAGCTTTACTTTTACAAAGAATATCTGCGGCCAGAGGAGTACCATATCTTGCGCAACATCGAGCACAAAAATATCGTCAAGTTTCTCGCCTTTGAAACAGAGGTACCTTACTAAGCTGTGTTGATTCAAAATAAAATTTTAAGAACTAAAATCTTGAGAATTTTGTTATACTTATCAACTATTTTGTAGGCAATTAGTCAGAACCCAGTGCTAGTGATGGAGCTGTGTTTAAGTGGTTGTTTGCTCACTCATATTCAAAAACCTGAAAACTTCTACGGTCTCGAAGAGCAGGATTTTCTTGGACTTCTCCGCGACACTGGTAGAATATAACAAATTCACTTGTATCAGGGATTATTTATTGTCAACAGTTTTCTACTAGTATGTGCTATCTTTTGAAATATGAATGGCATTTTGAATGATTTTATCAATTATTTTAGTTGATCTCGTTGATGAAAAATGTTCCTCATCAAAATTTTCTTCCTTAATGTGGAAAATAATCAATTCAATGAACTTCAGCAAGAGGTTGGAACTATCTGCGAGAGAAGAACATAGTTCACAGAGACTTCAAACCGAACAACATTATGCGCTTTCTCAGAGATCCTCAAGGGGCACCAGAAGTCATCTACAAGATAACGGATTTCGGAGCCGCCAGGTTCCTACAGCAACAAGAGAACTTTGGCTCATTTCATGGAACTCATGAGTATTTGGTATGTTTATTTCCAGTAATATCTACTAAAAACCTTACAAGAATCTGTGTAAATTTGTGGAACTACTTGCGCTTTTGCCAATCATATAAGCGTTTTTGAATTATATCGGGCTTAAAATATTTACCCCAGATGTCTAGGAGATGGTTTGGAGAAAAGTTTTAAGATTCGATGAAGTTGGACGTTTTTGCAAATCATACCGTAAATTGTTGGCTATTTCAGCATCCAATGGTGTTCAGAGAACTGTTGAACTATGAAAACAGAGATCCCAACAAGAAATCATTTGATGCCTCTGTGGACATTTGGAGTCTGGGAGTGACACTTTATCACGCAGTTGCAGGACACATTCCATTTGACCCCTTCGAAGGCTGCAGGACAAACCCGGCCAAACACATGGAAATAGTTCGAAACATGACACCCGGTGTCATTTCCGGACGACAGCTGCACAAAAATGGAAGTATTTGCTACTCGAATAAGCTGCCGATTGAGTGTCAGTTGTCGGAGAACTGCAAAGAGTTAACTGAATATTTTTTGGCCAATGTGTTTGCGATGAAATGGCAATTTGGCGAGTTTTTCTTGACTGTTCAGAATTTGCTTAGCAAGGTGGTGATTCACGTTTTTGTGCTTCACTCAGGACAGGCTGACCGCATCTACATGAACAGTAATGACGGGTGAGATCATGAAATAGCTTGTTTTTTTTTGTACTAGTGAGTTTATTGTGGTCTCTTATATGCAATCCGCCTTCAATAACCTTATTCCAGTAAAACCATTGTAAATTTTAATTTGAAAGCAGTCGTTCTGTTCGCAATTTATGGCTACATCCTTTCTAATAAAGTGAATTTCCGGCTTAATGATTAGTCAGATTAACCTTGTAGCGCTCAATCTTGTATCGCTCAATATCAATCATCCCAATCAATCAACAGAAAATATAACTGAGAGTTTTGATTTAAAACAAACGTTGACCGCTGTAGATTTTAACGTTAGACTAGTAAATAAATGAGTTGAAGATTCTATTTTGGGTATGGCGTAATGCTGTGTCGCAATATTGGAGCATAATTTTATCACTGTAATCGAACTGAATAGAAGTTCTTTGTAATTACACAGAAAACATGTTTCTACAAATTAAACTATGGAGATTCGCTATAAACTTAGTGCTCGCAAAATTTTTTATTACACGTTATAAATAACAACGTTTTTTATTGCTGGTTTTTTTTGCTAGAGAGCAAGTGACTTGTTATCGAGAATTAAACTTTTTTTCGTAAATAAATTATATTACAAATCTGCTAGATATTGATTTTGGTATCTTATTGAACCTCCGTAGTTTTCAAGCCCTTCGTATTTGATCTTGTGGCAATTTGCCTGCCTTGTGAGCCTAAGGCCTTGAGTTCGAGTACCGGTCGGACCATGTTTACACTTGCTAGAGCTTGTGTCTTGCAATCGGGAACTAAATTTTTTCCCGTAAACAACCTTTCTTACAATTGTAAGAAATGGAAGTTGCTTCAATAGTGAAACTTAATAACATCCTTTCCTTTTGGTCTGGAGGTATGCAGAGGCCTTGGCATCCTATGGTCTGTTGTTCGAGTACCGACAGGACCTTGTTTTTATTAGTGAGGGAAACACACCATTGTCTGCCTATTGCTCTTGCTTTTTTGTCGGCTTCATTGACCCGTCGCGTATTTTTATTGAGTTGTGGGTACTTTTCCCTGTAATTACTGTAACTTAAAATTTATTAACCCTGGCTTCGCATGTTTTACTTTTTTTCACATGAAAGTTTCATTCGGCCTACATGGTTTCGGCTTTAGTTGTATTGACTTATTTTGTGTCATTTGAAGGGCAAAACTTTTTATTCAGGTCGGTCGTGGTGCAACAAATTTCAATGTTTAAAAACTTAATCGCTCAAATTTTTTGTAACGACAGTTTTTATGGCTTTTTTTTCTGTTTTAGTCTCAACGGTCTTGTATCCACTTATTGTCGGCTTAGTGGCCGCTGAATAAATAGTAAAAGCGAAAAGTTAGGTTATGTACGGAAGCAATTGAACAGCTAGGTCGAGCTTGATTTTCATATTGAATGCTGGTATTTGTGTAACCGACTGTTTTTATGAAATTGAATTTTTCATTTTTTCCTTAATTTTGTTTTGATAATATTGTTTTTCGACTTAGTTGTTAACGTTTCTGTTCGTTAGCTTGCAATGCTATGCATGCGTTGTATAGCACATAATGCGATGCTTCGCCCCTGTTTTTTAATATCTGGAATTTTAATTTTCTGGGACACGTTTTGGACTATAGTTTGTTTGTCTGTTTTTATTGTTCGAAGTCTCAAGGAGTTCTCACAGCGCTATTGTAAAGACACAGATGATTAATTTTCTTGATCTTGTGTTATTCAACGTTATAAGTTTCAGTGCCTGACGTGAAGACGTTTTTATAGGTGGCGATGGTTTTTTTAGTAAGTGTTCACGCTCAAGTTTTTCGCGGCTCGACTTTTGATTTCTTTTTAAGTTCGGTTCATTTCCTTTGTTGAAATGACGGCAAAATCATTTATGAACAGCAAAAGTGTAACGGTTACGAAAAAAGTGGAAAATTTATAGTTTAAGAAATGGGCTTAAATTTTCTGAATTCCTCGTGGAATGAAAAAATTTTGATCGATTTTTTTTCTAAATGGGATAACTTGAAGAAAAAAGTGCCAATCATAAATAACTCTTGAAATTCAAAGAGCTTCAACGCGATATATATCGAAATCAGAAAGTTGAATAAAAGCAATCATTGTTTTCTGTTAAATGAATTAGTGACTTTTTCAACTGTTTGCTAGCAAAGTTTTTTTTTGCAAATGAAAGAACTTGGGAGTCCTAAAACTTTTTCGGTGTACAATTTTCATCTTTTGGCTCTACGGAAATCTTCTCTAATTTTATTTTCCTAGTTTGCGCTTGGTAATTTTTTCCTAGTAGTTTCTTGACTTGTTTTCCTCCTATTGAACATCTTTTTAGACATACATTTGTATATGTAGTTTTTATCGACTTTTTATTCCAAATGTTTTTTGTACCTAGTGGTTTCTCTCATTTCCATCCGCTAGCTTGCAGTGCTATTTGTGTGATGCATCGCAAGTGTTCCGAAGCTTGGCTTCGTCTTCTGTATACGATTATACGTTCTAAGCGCACGACATGCCTAATAATCTAATAAGTGTGATACCGACAATACACTGGCCCGGACGTAGTTAATCGTGTCATGCACTGGGCGGAAATTATGCATTGTTTTGAATTAGGTATTCCCTGTTGCAAAGCAACATCCGGAGGCGTTTTTCTATCGACCCTTCGACAGAAATGAAGTTCATGCTGAACAACCAGGTGCTGGAAGTGTCCTCTCAATCAATGGCCACATTCCCAAAGACGTCCAACGAGAGTCCCCTTGTGATCACATTGGAGTTCAGTGAGCCATTCAACCTGGTCAAGGACCCACCAGTAGGTTAGAAGTGTATTACGTGTAAGTGTTAATGAACGAAGGAAGTGAATTTTCACATATTTAATTGGTGTGATTTTTTTAAGCAGAAGTTTTTAAGTTTGTTCACGCTCAAGCTTAGTGCGTTGTCATTGATAATTGCTCCCAATTTCAACAAAAATGACGGAGTTTTATGCTTGGTGATTTTCTATCCCCACCAGTTTCGACATTTTAACCGTTTTAGACGGAATATTTTATACCATATGAAAGATGTCGATGTACTGAGCTCAAATATTAAAAGATGTATCACCCGTGATTTTTTTCGATAAGTTTATGTGGGTTTGAATATGGCCAATGTGGGATAATTAAGTCGCGCAATCTATTCAGTTTTCTGCTAAAGCGTAGCTAATGCGGGTTATGCATTCAAATGATGTGTTAATAGCTGCAAATTATTCACTTTGTATCTTCATTCGGTGTGCAGACAAGAGAGAGGGGTTACACACTCCATAACAAAACTATTCATTGCACAAAAAATGATTGGTTGAACTTCGCTTCAAAGGTTGATTGTATCTTTCAAATTTCCAGAGTTGCAATGACACTTCATCAGTCCATCTACATGTCGGTTGTTTTCAATTTTCATTTACTGTTGCACTGATGAAGTGTCTCACAATCGGAGCTCGAAAGTTTCCTGTTGAGGCAACTACGTAACGTTGTCCGATTTTTTTGGTCCGGTTTCATAGTCGGAGAGTTGCACGAATCAGTTTCAAATTAGAGGCTGGTTTTTTATTCATTCGCTAGCGAAGTTTCTACGGGATAAGAAAAAGCAACAATTCGTCGGACGGAGAGTCTATAAAATTAGACAAGCAAATAAGACGCGACTAATTACAATGTTTCAGACTTATTTGCAAAATTTTAATGCAAAAAAATGATGTAATTGAGCTGGTTTTGGGTCTTAAAATTGTTTTCTGACGACAGTTTGCTTGCGGTTGAGCTTTCCTAAACACCAGGGAGTTTGTGATTAGTTTTGACCCCAGGTAAATCATGCAACAAATCACAGGTGTATAATTTACGCATTTAAAAGATGTTTTGAAGTGTTCGGGTTTTCGGATTTCATTTATAATATTTTGGATAAGCTTTGAGATAAAACGGTCTTTTTCAGAGTCGATGAAAGTAGTTCAGACTGTTATATAGGTCGCGAGTTTTTTTAGGAAGTCTTAAATATTGTTCAGGCTTAAATTTTTTTTTTCAGTTTTTTTTTAAGTTCAATTCATGTTCTTTGTTTAAAGGAAGGCAAACTCGAAAGTGAAGTCAAACTGCGAAAGTGTAAAGTTCACGAAAAACCTGATCGACTTTGAACATGGTATTTAATTAACAGATTTCCCGGCGAATGAAAAATTTTACCTATTGATTTAGTTTTCTCAACTTGGGTTAAATTATCAAAAAAAGTGTCAATAATATTTTGTTCTAGAAATCCAAGGAAATTTCAGGCCATCTTTTTTTCTTGGAGTTTCGAAAGTTCAGATTCAACATTTCGAGTTATAATTAGTAGCGAAAAGTTCGGACTGACAAATTTAGTTAACACGAGCAAATGACCAATGTAAGACAATTTTTGCATGCAAAAGCTATTTTTTTTAATGTCACAGAAAATGTGTCTCAATGTCAATGTCGCCCTAAAAATTCACATGCATGCAAAAATTGCTCAAATTTGGCAGATTTATCTTTTTTAATTATTTCTGTCTGTCCGAGCTTTTTGCAACTCTCTATTGGTTTTAACAAATTCATCGGACATTGTATAAATTGTTTCTTTGCTTAAAATAAAACTAATTAATGTAGTGAGTACTTATATCTATAGGTCTTGCTGTTTTTTTTTTTCAGGAAAAAGACTTAAAATTTATTCACGTTCAGTTTTGATTTTTCGCGGTTTGACTGGTGATTTCTTAAATTCAGTGCATTTCTATTGTTAAAAGGAAGGCCAAATCCACTTTGGAACAGCAAAATTGTAAAGATCACCAAAGACGTGGTCGACTTCTAATTTCGAAAATGGAAATTAATTATCAGATTCCCAGCGAAATAAAAGTTTTACCTATTGATACAGGTTTCTCAAATTGGGTTAATTTTAACCTTAAAGTGTCCATCATAAATTGTTCTATAATTTCAGAGAGCGTTAAGGCCATCTATTTTTTTCTTCGAACTTCAAAATTGAAGGCTCATGAAAAAACGAGTCCGTTTTTTTCAGTTTCCTTGCTTTCATTACTCTTTTCCAACTGTTACTTGGCTATGTTTTTAAATTGTGCTCTTAAAATAAAAGTTATACCTATTGATCCAGCGAAATAAAAGTTTTACCTATTGATACACGTTTCTCAAATTGGGATAAATTTAACCTAAAAGTGTCCATCAGAAATTGTTCTATAATTTCAGAGAGCTTTAAGGTCATCTATTTTTTTCTTCGAAACTCAAAAGTTGAAGACTCTGGAAAAAGAAGTCAGTTTTTTTTAGTTTCCTTGCGTTCATTACTCTTTCCCGACTGTTAGTTGGCTATGTTTTTAAATTGTGCTCTTAAATTTAGGCGAAATTGAAATTTTCAGAAAAAGTGTTATCATTCTGCATTGCTCTTTTGACAGTTCAAATTTGATTGCAGTTTTGACGCAATTTCACTTTTTCACTTCCTCAAGGTCCGATATTTCAAAAATTTAAGATGTTGTCCGATAAATTTGTTTTACCTTCTAACAAATATATCGGATAACGTCTTAAACTTGAGAAATTATGACCTTCAACCTGAAACTTATTAGAAATAATTCTATGAAGTTTCGTGTTTCCCTTTTTTTCGGCGTTTTAAGTGTTCTTATCTATTGAAAAATTGCATGTCAGATCGCTGCTGAATGAAAGATATTTTGAAATTAAAGTCTTGAAGTTATAGAGAGTTGCAGAAAGTTCGAACAGAAAGAATTAATTAAAAAGAGCAACTTTCTGGACATCAACGAAAATTAAAACTGAAATAAACATAACGTCGAAAGTTCATGAAGCAGAGATTCGCTCAAAACCTATAACAACTGTTGGCAATTGCATCCGAAGCGTCGAATAGTAAACCATGAAACAGGACAATTATTGTTCAGGGTAGCTTATGTTTTTCTACGATTAGTTTCCAAATTTTGAATGATTTGATTATCTTCACTTCCTTTTTTGGGGCGACCTAATCTGCTTTTTTTATTGAAAATAACTCTAGATATCAATTTTTTAAACTAATTTTGTTAGCTGTTTGATAATAAAATTTGAATGTTCATCGCAGTTTTTAAATATTAGGCTAGCAGAATCATCGGATAATCGACGATCTCGCATTTTGAATTCGGTCTGACAAAAAATTCAAGGTTGTTCGGCTTAAGATTTTGCATGCAAAAAAGAGTCGAAAAGCACTGATTGCTTATTTTAATTAATTCTGTATGTCCAAACTTTTTGCTACTAATTATATATTAAAAAAACGCATTTGGGTTCGCTCTTTCGACAGTTCAATCGCAATTTTGAAAATTTGGTTGTATTTTCAACGCTATTTCACTGTCTTAAGGTGAGATTTATTTCAGATATATAAGGCGTTGTCCGATAAAGGTGTTAAAAGCTACATAATTAGTAGCAAGAAGTTGGAACGCTCATAATTTAAAAAAAGCTATCTGCCAGTTTTGAGCAATTTTTGCATGCAAATTGGAATTTTTAGGTGACCTTGAGATATTGAGAAATTAAGCTATTTTTCTGAAATAGGTCATTTGCTCTTTTGAATTAGTTTTATCTGTTCAACTTTTTGCAACGTTCTATATACAAGGGTTGAGAAAAATGTTATAAAAGTTGCTGAAATTGATTTCTTATCTTCTATAATAAGTTGGAACAGAGAAATAATAAAAAATGAGCAATCTTAAATTTTTCAGTTAAATTGTGCATGCAGGTAGGATTGTAGGTGACCTTGAGACAGATTTTCTGTTGACAAAATAAGCTTAATAGTTTTTAACAAATTTATTGGGCCTAAAATTTTGTAATCATTCTGACCTTCAATCTGAAACTGTTAGAATTAGCTCTTTGCTGTTTCGCGTTCGCCTTTTTGTCGTCATGTTATGTGTTTTTATTATTGAAAAATTGCTTGTCAGATCGATGCTGAATGGGAGTTGTTTGGAAGCTAAGGGCTTTAAAATCTTCAAAACAAATTGACCGCTGAAAAAGCACAATCTTTTTGGTTTGCTCTTTTGACAGCTCACATACAATTTTGAAAGTTCGTTTGGCATTTTAATTCTCATGTCTGAAGTTCAGAATTTGTGATGAACTCAGTCTGTTTTATGTTAATTAGTTTTGCTCTATATTTTACGGAAAAAATGCGTGGTAAACCAATTTCAGCCGATTTTGCTTTTTACAAAATTTCGGACCATCGTTGTCGAAAATGAAGGTATTACTGGGTACAGAATTGGAAAAACTGTTGCTAATGAGCACGTCAACAGTTTATTGCATTTCGGAACGAAAAATTCGAAATAGTTACCGCCAAAATCTCAAAAAAACCAGGACCAAAACCTAAAATTTACGAAAATTAGCTGCAACTCGAATTCCTCGGTTGCATGGAACCAGCCCGATTTCACAAAGCAAATTCTCAAATCGGACTGGCGATTCAATTGACAACAGTTGTCATATTCGAAAAGTTGGATTGTTTTATTACCTATAACTGGAAATGAGTTATATTCAGTGACGAAATGGTAATTTGTTTAAGGCGTGGAAAAAATATGGAACATATTTTGGATACAAAAAACTAAATGATAAAAAAAAATAGTGACCCAGCCATATGACGAAAAACCTGGAACCGTTATTGTTCGGGGATAAGTGGTGGCAACTGGCTTGGATTGCCTTTATGCTGGAGTCAGAACCAGTAATGGAGAAAAGTACGTCGAAATTATGGCGAGTTTTCTGTTGCCGAGTCGAGAAAATTTGAACCCAGTCAAATTGTGCATTTTTCAATAAAATAATGCTCGGCCGCAAACATGTGTCACCAAAACCTGGTTGCGAGAAAATCAAATTCGATGTTTGATTTGGCAACATATTCACCAGATCTCAATCCTATCGAAAATGTTTGGGGTTTGATAAAAAATCGCCTGTATATACATCTGACGACTTCCCCTGAAATATTATCCAACGTTTGAAAAACCTTTGGCAGAGTTTGCTGCGCGGCTATGCTGTATCTCTTGCCCATTCAATGCAAAAAAGATGCTCAAAGTTATTCAAAAGCAAGGATTGGGATGAAAATATCCTCTCTCTGTTTTGTCATGTATCATTTTGAATTAATGCTCCTTTAGTTATTACACTTTGTATTAGTGCGAACTTTCTTTTTTTCCAACCTAAGTCGAAAATAAAAGTGCTAATTTTGGTGGCATTTTTGAATTGGTAGGCTGCGGTTGCAGTATATTATTATATGTGCTTTGAAATTTGATTAGTAAAAAGTTAACACAGCTGATGCATTTTTGATTGATCAAATGAACCGAAAAAACTACTTTGTTTCAAACACAGCACTACAATGATAAAAAACTCGTTTTCAAAAATTTTCCATGTCACTCTATCTCGCATTTTTTTGAAATGCATAATTTATACATTAGGCTTTATGCTTTCCAATTTATTACATGCGAAATTGTGTCTTTTTGTATTTGGTGCTATTTCTACTGCATCGAACTCGCAATTTATTATTATATGTATCTGCTTTTTTGGTAGTTGGTTTTAACTTTCTAGAGCTGCATTTTCTTCGTGTTCTCACAAGTGTTCGCGAAGCGCAGCTTCACCTCTGTGTTTGAAATTAGTTCTGTTTAGTTTATTGTCATTTTTTCGCGTTCGTTGGCCTAAAAGCATATTGCCAACAATTTGGCGTTAACTATTACTCAGAAATTTAAGGCGTTGTCCGATAACATTGTTAAAAATTATACCGCAAAAACTGCCTGAACAGGTCATTGTTTCGACTTTCGTAAGGAAACTATTTGTGCTCTGGTGGATTTTTTTTCTACAGACAAATTTGGACTTTTTAGCTAGCCAATTTTGACGGAATTTTTTTAAAAAGGTATTGTTGTTCTGAGCCTAAATTTGAAAAAAATTTTACCTCATCATTTTTCGTAAAGATATTGGGGTGTAAAGATTGCCATTTTGGCCAATTTGGGACAATTAACACGCGATATATTTCGCGCTATTAAGGCGTAAGCGGAGATTTAATCCGTCTTAGAAATCGTTCCAAATTGTTTGAAGGAAGCTTATTTGTCATAATTGGTTTGTTACTAGGAGCGAAATCTGTCATTTCGTACTTTGTGGCGTGTGGGGGGATGAGTTTCACAAAAAATCTCAAATTACAAAAAAATATATTTTTATTTATTAAATTTAATTTTTTCATGTTATTACTGCTCCATAGACCTTAAGAGGCAGTCGGAACAGTCAGGGCCTCGCTCTGATACGAGCAGTTTTGTTTAAATTTTGTATTTTCCACATTGCTGCAATTCTCTATAAATGCTGAATTGAATTTTTTTTCGAATTATCTTCATCTTGTTTTCAGTCAACGCACACAGTTTTCAAACGTCAGACTCGAGAAAGGACAGCAAGAAGGCGAGAGAGATCTGTGCAGACATCCACAGGATCAAGAGACGCATCGAGACATATCACTCCAAGTCGGAACTGATCAAATCAACCACCGATAATGTCATGTGAGTCACCGCTTTCTAAGAACACCAGTAATATTCATGACGTAAATTGAGATATGTTGACTCTCTGATAATGGGGCTGCTCTCATGCGCGAAGGACCGAATGGGCGAAAAAATTCGTGAGCGAAGGACCGAAAACAAAATTAGCCGACAGTCAATTTTTAAAAAGAAGCAATTGCCATTCAATTAAAATGAATTCAATGAAGCAATATTTTCCTTGGTCACGAAACGGCCCTTGAAATATGAAGTTTGTTCCAATTCGGCAGCGGTCAGTGGCAATTTGAAAATTTTGCATATTTCTGCCGTTTTTATATTCGGCCAATATCAGTATTAAGTCCGTTTTTATATTCGGTCAATATCAGTATTAAGTCCCTGGAAATGTTTACTTTCTTTCCAAGGTCTTAGATTGCTGAAATCTGATTGGCTGATTTGTATTTTCGCGCATTCGGTCCTTCGTGCATGAGGGATTCCACCTCCGATAATCATTCAATTGTTTTTTTAGTGCCACATTCAATTCAAACGTTGAAAAACTTCATGCATCTGTACAGGATTTAGTGGAAGTTGCCAAAGCTAACGACACTTCTCTGGATATTGCGTACGAAAAGTGAGTACAAATGCGGTGCGTATTCACAAGTTCCAAAATGAAAAATCAGTCCCATAGGTTCCAAAATAAAATAGCAGTCGCATAAGTCCCAAATTTTTTCAATTGGTCAAAAGATTAAATTAGCCGAGTCTCGGTTTTAAGGTAGCCGGTGGGTGCGCTACGCGCGCGTCGCCGCTTCGCGGCGATAACCGGCTCTAAATTTCGTACAGCGTCCTACCCTTTGCTGGCAAGCTCGCAACACGTTGGTGCGGCTGCGGCGGTCACTATTCTGCTGTTTGAGTTAACGCTGCTTGAACAGTATACAATCAATCCAGAAATTCATTGGCTCAAGTTTCAACCAATCAGAATTCAATAAGGTACATTTTGGAACTTATGCGACTGATTTTTTTATTTTGGGAGCTATGAATATTGGAACTAATGGGAATTCACCACAAATGCTATTGCCGAATTAAAAAGTCATCGACAAATTTCGGCGTGAAATCGAAAATGTCGAGAAATTGTATTATTTTCATTTTTCTAACTTACTGTTATAAAGAGTAATGAACGTAGCGAAGACTATAGATTATTCTTTTGTTTTTAGTTGTCGATGAACGTAGTTCAGACTCTTATATAGGTCCCGATGGTTTTTTGATAGGTCCCGAAACTCCAATATCGAACAGCAAAGTTTAGAGGTAACGAAAAACGTGATCGACTATTGTTTCGAAAGTGGGATTGAGTTATCAGATTTGAGCAATTATTGCAAGCAAATTTGATTTTTATAGGTGACTTTGAGACATCTTTTCTGTCAGAAAAATTGCAATTAATTTCATCAAGAAAGTGCTTATCATAAGATGTTCTTGAATTTCACAGAGCTCTAAGGTTATCGACTTTTAGTTTCGAAAATGGAATTGAATTATCAGATTTCCAGCGAATAAAAAAATTTTAGGGTGATATATTACAATAGGTGGCAGATTCAAGTTAAATAGCTGGATTGATCAACAATAATACAATACAACAAGACTGCTCGTATCAGGGCGAAGCCCTGAATGTTCCGACTGCCTTTTAAGGTCTATGGAGTAGCAATAACATTGTGAAAACATTTCCCAACACGCCATATTAAGTACAAAGTGATAGATTTTGCTCCTATTAACAAATCAATTATGACATATAAGCTTCCTTGAACTAATTTGGAACGATTTCTAAGACGGATTAAATCTCGCTTACGCGTTAATAGCGCGAAAATATCGCGTGTTAATTGTCCGAAATTGGCCAAAATGGAAATCTTCAAACCCCCATAACTTTACGAAAAATGATCACAGGTGAAATATCTTTTCAAATTTAAGCTCAGGACAACAATAGCTTTTGATTGATATTAAAAAAATTCCGTCTAAAACGGCTAGTTAAAAAGTCGAAATTTGCCTGAAAAAAAAACCCACCCCGAGAACAACTATTCCGTTACTTTCGTTACGAAAATCTGAACAATAACAGTTATACTTCGAACAGTTGATATAATTTATTTCGACGCCAAATTTTTTGACAAAAGAAGTGAATGATTTGAATTTTCGAATAGCTTTTCATCGGGCGGAGTACTACATTACAAAACTTATCTTAGTAGATTGTACAATTGATTGAAAATGAAATTGATTGAAAATGAAACTACTATATTGTATAAGAGTTGTCAAATTTAATACATGCACGACTCAAATAGTTCTAAGGATTATTAACTACTGTAACATATCACCCATTTTACCTATTGATGCAGTCAAATTGGGTTATTTTTTAAATCAAAAAAGCCTTTATCATAAACTGTTCTTGAAATTCAAATAAATTTTTCAAATTTCGAAAGCCAGTTTTTTCGGCTTCCTTGCGTTCATTACTCTTTAACAAGTGTCAGTTGGCTATGTTTTTTTTTAGTAGAGAATGATCAACTTAGGTGAAAACATGCAATAAGGAGACATCATTATAGCTAAAATAATCATCAACTTGTAGTAGCATTAAATTGATGAGGTGGCCTTCTGAGCAGTTTTTCTTTACAGTCAGACAACTTAACATGATACCACACTTTCCTTGAAATGGTCAAAACAGTCTGGCAAAAACAAAATTAAAAACGGAACCTAATCAATAAGTAAGAAGATATCTGATTTTTGTGCTGGTTATAAATAATAAACACGTCTTATTGTATTGTTTCAGCTATGTTAGTGTCTACCGACTAGCAGGAGAAGTGTACCAAACTACAAATGAGAACTGCACAGCCATTCTGACATCAGTATCAGCCAATATAGAGGAACAAAGGGAACGATTTCAGGCTACGAAGAGGGAACTGAGTAGTCTGGACCAGGAGCTGAAGCATCTCCACAATGAGTATGTTGTCAAGGGATTCCTGCAGCAGGAAGTGAAGGAGCAAGAGCCAATGGAGACCATATCAAGTTACAAGTAAACACTTTTGTTTTTGTGGATCAGGTCAGTGTAGGTCGAGAGGTTTCATGTTCTTTTTCCAATTTATTTTCAAAATGTAAGACAATTTACGCTCTACATAACAAAGTGTAAAAACGTGATTTATCGTTGGTCCGATGATGTATGTTAAAGATCGCTTTTGATTGTCTGTCAAAACATTTGAATAGCCAAGTGAATATGATTTAATTATTATGGGGAATGACAGGGTCAGTTTTTCAGTGTTGGGATTATGGGAAGTATTTATTCGGACGCACTGGATCTGCTCAAGAGCATCGAGATGCGAGAGAGAAGAAGAGTCAATAATTCAGCAGGTTAATCACTACTAGAAACCATCGAAATCTTCCATTGCATGTATAAGCCAAGTTATCGAGGGGTTGAGGGTGCCTGTGGTATAGAAAAACCAGTCTTGGTGATTATGTAACTCTCATGCAAAGTTCATAACACTCATGCAAAGTTCAACAACAGCAATGTAGCACTCATGCAAAGTTTGTTTTTACTTTGGCTGGCTTACTCACGCTAGGTGACGCTATTGAAGGGTGTTAAACTGGCTGTAAGTAACGGTGCACTGACGAAGTTAGATACCCTGACGGCTAACCTTCTTGGATTGAAAATTATTGCCCAGAAATGAATAGATTACTTGAAAATTCTCTGAAGCTTGTTTTTGTTAATGAATTTTTTTTCTAGTTCAAGAAGAGCAGTCAGTGGACCAAGTGATTGACAGGTTCGATGTTTAACTTGATACCAGCATAAACTCAGAATTATTTTTCTAATTGAGAATGAACTCGAAATTTCAGGAGCGTGTTGATAAATTTGTACAACAAAGCAAGCGAGCATCTGAAAGTAAGTATCAGTTTTGTTTTGTCTCATTGCCATGTAGAAAATTTGGTTCTAGAATTTGTTAATATTCCGTCCTTTCAGAATTGCTCCCAGATGCTGCAATGTCTGCATGACCAAAGGAAAGATTTCTTCTCGACCCTAAGTGAAGTCGATCGCCGGGTATCCGAACTGTCATCCAAAACGATGAAGCTGAGAAAAGACCTGAATGAATTCACCACTGACATTACAGCAGTTAGAAAAATTTTGAAATCTTGTGCTATAATCCTTTCTATGGTGCCTTGTGAAGAAAATCAACGCGCATAAACGACTAGTTCAATGGTTAAATATGTGCTAAGAGAATATTTCATCCTTCGTTGAAAATATCCAAAAAATGTGCTCTGAAGATTTATTGGTGTTGGCCCAAAAACTTTGTTTTGTTGAAAAGATCCAAAAATTGTGCTTCTTGATCGAATGCAGATGAGTTGAATGACGTGTTTCAGGTTCAGCGCCAAAATGTGGAAGATATTCAGAACAAGCTGCTGCCTATTCTGAAGAGTCTTTTTTTGAAAAAAGTGAAAAAGGAAGTAAAGCTAAAGAAAGAGTAAGTCGTCACCTTTTTCATCTGATTAATGACTAAGAGAGCATTGAATTAAGCTCCACGAACGCACTAACAGAGATCCAAAAAAGACTAGATGTTTTAAACGTTTCTTTCGCCTGTTGATTACAGAAAAAAGCGGCGTCGTATCATATTACGAAGTTCACTTTGTTCCAACCCAACTCGCCAGTGAAAGTGCTTATTTATTGGCACATTTGCTGGCATGGCATTGGCAATTAAATAGCATCTGTTGTATCTGCTAAATTCGTGGCCAGTGTTTATGTTTTCTCAAGCCTTTATGACGCAGTTGCGTTCACGTGATACTCATCTCTAGATTGGAGCTTTGATTCCGGCACAAAACGGGGAGTTTTTTTTTTTAATTCCTACCTTTTTTCCTTAATTCACTATTCTAATTTTTGAGAGCTACTTTTAACGGCTTTATTGCCTGTGTTTGCGGGGTGCAGCGTTGCCCGTGTAATGAAAATTCAAACAAAACATATTTTTGCGTGAGGGTTTGGTAATCGTAAATCTAAAATTTTGCAAAGAGCCAAATCTAGATATTTTAGGAGTAAAATAATGATTTTCCTGCATTTTCAAATACAGAAGTAGTGACCAAGATATGGAGTGCGCCTCCTCTACTCTTTCGTAAAATAGCTGTTTGCTCATAGAATTAATTGAAAATTCTAGAGCGAGGCGTGATTGACTTTCTGATTTTGGTGTTTAGGTTTAAGATTCTGGCTAATCAGTTGATGAGTCTGCAGTCGACGACGGAGATCAATCAACAACTTCTACAGGACGTCATGTGAGTTTCTCTACGCACACCGAAAATGATGTAAATTTATAAAAATTCAGTGTTCTGAATATGCTTTATGGCATTACGTGAAGTTAAGCTCATTTTAAACTTATGTAATCATCACTTATGTTCATTGATTTTTTCAGATCTGCAAGAACTGCTAATGCGAGCAACATTGACGGCCTTTCTTCTCACTTCTCATCCACCAATATTTCCGTCGACAGTGACGCTGTTAGCAGTGCGCCTGAAGAATGATGATTAGAACTATTTTGGCCACGTGCACAAAAACTGATGAATCGAATCCAGTACTGTAATAATTTTCTTCATGGTCTGATACCGTATTCTATGCATCAGATCGAAAAGCAAGCTGGATGTGTTCGTTTATGATGATATTGGTTATTGATGAAATTTTGATTAGAGGAAGAGAAGAACATTTAATTTTTTAAATATATAGTAGCATTTACTTCAATTCAATGTTAGTTAATTTAGAGTTCTTTCAAGTAATGACTGGATTAAGTAATCGGATGTCCTCAAAAGTAAGTCTGGAAAAATGAGCTTTTATTCTGGTCTCTTAATTATGTGTAATGTTTTTAAACAAAAAATTCCATCAGCTGCAAATGAAAAGCAAATCTTTCTTAATTCCTGTTTGATAAAAACGTATAATGAAAATATATGGGATCGGGTTATTTTATTTTTTATTTTGAAATTGTGGGTGGAATTTTTGACCTATATTTTTGAATTGTTGACATTCTCAAAAACAACCGTTCCAAAGCTAAAATGCTGAATTCAATGGATTGAGCAGGTTGTGGGAAGCTCCCCTGTATTAGCGGCAACGCCCAATTTTTTTTGCACGAAAAGTTATGGCCCTCAGAAAAGTCAAATTATCGATTTTTTTTTACCGTTTTTTGAAACTTGGTTTTTTTTCTCAAAAACTAACTGCCAGAATCTGAGATTTTTGGCTGAATGAGTAGGAGTTGTGGAAAGCTACCTTGCATACGCTGCTGCGCCCAATTTTTTTGACACAAAAAGTTTTGGCCCTCAGAAATGTCAAATTTTCGATTTTTTTCCTGTTTTTAACTTTTTGACTTTTCTTAAAAACTACCCTCCCAAATCAGATTTTGGTTTCCATAGGAAAACGGGTTATGGGAAGCCCACTAAATGATTGGTAAATGGTTGCGCCTAAATTTCATACAAAAGTTATGACCCTCGGAAAAGTCAGTTTTGATTTCTTGTCCGGTTTTTCGAAACCTTTTGACTCCTCTCGAAAACAACTCAATCTAATATCAAAGGTTCAATCACGGCAATAGTTTGTGGGAAGCCTTCCTGCAAAAGATGCTACGCTCTAAAATTTGTTCGTAAAAATTCTGAGAAAAATCTTTGGGAAAATTCCAAAATCACAAAAATTTCACTCTTATTTCAATCCGGACAAAATCCGGGCTGCTTCAAATTATCCGGACAAAACTTGAAACTTGAAGGGCGTTTTTCTCAAAATGAAGAGTACAGCAATAGCTTAGAATTTCACTTGAATTATCATACTGCAAATTATATTGCGAAGTTTGCAATCAAAACTGGAACCCAAAAATGGTGCATTATGGCTTTTTTTCAGTTAATCAATAATTACGCATAAATTGCTAAGTTAATCTAAACAAAACTCTAAAAGCCTCTCACACAGCCCAATAACTATTGAATACATTTTTCGAAAGATTGAACGAATCGGTTGAAATTTGTTTTTTTCGAGTCTTATATAATATAAATGACATTTTTGTTGTATCTGCTAAATTCATGGCTAGTGTTTATGTTTTTTCAAGCCTGTTTGATGCAGTTGCGTTGACGTGATACTCCTAATCTCTAGGTCGGAGCTTTGATTCCGGCCGAAAACGCGAGTTTTCTTTTTTAATTCCTACCTTTTTTCCTTAATTCACTATTCTAATTTTTCAGAGCTATATTTAACGGCTTTATTGCCTGTGTTTGCGGAGTGCAGCGTTGCCCGTGTATAGAAAATTCAAACGAAACGGGATTTTGTGTGAGGAATTGGTAATCGTAAATCTAAAATTTTGCAAGGAGAGCCAACTCTAGATATTTTAGGAGCAATATAATGATTTTCCTGCATTTTCAAATACAGAAGTAGTGACCACGATATGGAGTGCGCCTCCTCTACTCTTTCGTAAATTAGCTGTTTGCTCATAGAATTAATTAAAAATTCTAGAGCGAGGCGTGATTGACTTTCTGATTTTGGTGTTTAGGTTTAAGATTCTGGCTAATCAGTTGATGAGTCTGCAGTCGACGACGGAGATCAATCAGCAACTTCTACAGGACGTCATGTGAGTTTCTCTACGCACACCGGAAATGATGTAAATTTATAAAATTTCAGTGTTCTGAATATGCTTTATGGCATTACGTGAAGTTAAGCTCATTTTAAACTTATGTAATCATCACTTATGTTCATTGATTTTTTCAGATCCGCAAGAACTGCTAATGCGAGCAACATAGGCGGCCTTTCTTCTCACTTCTCATCCACCAATATTTCCGTCGACAGTGACGCTGTTAGCAGTGCGCCTGAAGAATGATGATTAGAACTATTTTGGCCACGTGCACAAAAACTGATGAATCGAATCCAGTACTGTAATAATTTTCTTCATGGTCTGATATCGTATTCTATGCATCAGATCGAAAAGCAAGCTGGATGTGTTCGTTTATGATGATATTGGTTATTGATGAAATTTTGATTAGAGGAAGAGAAGAACATTTAATTTTTTAAATATATAGTAGCATTTACTTCAATTCAATGTTAGTTAATTTAGAGTTCTTTCAAGTAATGACTGGATTAAGTAATCGGATGTCCTCAAAAGTAAGTCTGGAAAAATGAGCTTTTATTCTGGTCTCTTAATTATGTGTAATGTTTTTAAACAAAAAATTCCATCAGCTGCAAATGAAAAGCAAATCTTTCTTAATTCCTGTTTGATAAAAACGTATAATGAAAATATATGGGATCGGGTTATTTTATTTTTTATTTTGAAATTGTGGGTGGAATTTTTGACCTATATTTTTGAATTGTTGACATTCTCAAAAACAACCGTTCCAAAGCTAAAATGCTGAATTCAATGGATTGAGCAGGTTGTGGGAAGCTCCCCTGTATTAGCGGCAACGCCCAATTTTTTTTGCACGAAAAGTTATGGCCCTCAGAAAAGTCAAATTATCGATTTTTTTTTACCGTTTTTTGAAACTTGTTTTTTTTTCTCAAAAACTAACTGCCAGAATCTGAGATTTTTGGCTGAATGAGTAGGAGTTGTGGAAAGCTACCTTGCATACGCTGCTGCGCCCAAATTTTTTGACACAAAAAGTTTTGGCCCTCAGAAATGTCAAATTTTCGATTTTTTTCCTGTTTTTAACTTTTTGACTTTTCTTAAAAACTACCCTCCCAAATCAGATTTTGGTTTCCATAGGAAAACGGGTTATGGGAAGCCCACTAAATGATTGGTAAATGGTTGCGCCTAAATTTCATACAAAAGTTATGACCCTCGGAAAAGTCAGTTTTGATTTCTTGTCCGGTTTTTCGAAACCTTTTGACTCCTCTCGAAAACAACTCAATCTAATATCAAAGGTTCAATCACGGCAATAGTTTGTGGGAAGCCTTCCTGCAAAAGATGCTACGCTCTAAAATTTGTTCGTAAAAATTCTGAGAAAAATCTTTGGGAAAATTCCAAAATCACAAAAATTTCACTCTTATTTCAATCCGGACAAAATCCGGGCTGCTTCAAATTATCCGGACAAAACTTGAAACTTGAAGGGCGTTTTTCTCAAAATGAAGAGTACAGCAATAGCTTAGAATTTCACCGGAATTATCATACTGCAAATTATATTGCGAAGTTTGCAATCAAAACTGGAACCCAAAAATGGTTCATTATGGCTTTTTTTCAGTTAATCAATAATTACGCATAAATTGCTAAGTTAATCTAAACAAAACTCTAAAAGCCTCTCACACAGCCCAATAACTATTGAAAACATTTTTCGAAAGATTGAACGAATCGGTTGAAATTTGTTTTTTCGAGTCTTATATAATATAAATGACATTTTTGTTGTATCTGCTAAATTCATGGCTAGTGTTTATGTTTTTTCAAGCCTGTTTGATGCAGTTGCGTTGACGTGATACTCCTAATCTCTAGGTCGGAGCTTTGATTCCGGCCGAAAACGGGAGTTTTCTTTTTTAATTCCTACCTTTTTTCCTTAATTCACTATTCTAATTTTTCAGAGCTATATTTAACGGCTTTATTGCCTGTGTTTGCGGAGTGCAGCGTTGCCCGTGTATAGAAAATTCAAACGAAACGGGATTTTGTGTGAGGAATTGGTAATCGTAAATCTAAAATTTTGCAAGGAGAGCCAACTCTAGATATTTTAGGAGCAATATAATGATTTTCCTGCATTTTCAAATACAGAAGTAGTGACCACGATATGGAGTGCGCCTCCTCTACTCTTTCGTAAATTAGCTGTTTGCTCATAGAATTAATTAAAAATTCTAGAGCGAGGCGTGATTGACTTTCTGATTTTGGTGTTTAGGTTTAAGATTCTGGCTAATCAGTTGATGAGTCTGCAGTCGACGACGGAGATCAATCAGCAACTTCTACAGGACGTCATGTGAGTTTCTCTACGCACACCGGAAATGATGTAAATTTATAAAATTTCAGTGTTCTGAATATGCTTTATGGCATTACGTGAAGTTAAGCTCATTTTAAACTTATGTAATCATCACTTATGTTCATTGATTTTTTCAGATCCGCAAGAACTGCTAATGCGAGCAACATAGGCGGCCTTTCTTCTCACTTCTCATCCACCAATATTTCCGTCGACAGTGACGCTGTTAGCAGTGCGCCTGAAGAATGATGATTAGAACTATTTTGGCCACGTGCACAAAAACTGATGAATCGAATCCTGTAATGTAATAATTTTCTTCATGATCTGATACCGTATTCTATGCATGAGATCGAAAAGCAGGCTGGATGTGTTCGTTTATGATGATATTGGTTATTGATGAAGTTTTAATTATAGAAAGAGAAGAACATTTAATTTTTTAAATATATAGTAGCATTTACTTCAATTCAATGTTAGTTAATTTTGAGTTCTTTCAAGTAATGACTGGATAAAGTCATCGGATGTCCTCAAAAGTAAGTCTGGAAAAAAGAGCTTTTATTCTGGTCTCTTAATAATGTGTAATGTTTTTAAACAAAAAATTCCATCAGCTGCAAATGAAAAGCAAATCTTTCTTAATTCTTGTTAAAAACGTATAATGAAAATATATGGGATCGGGTTATTTTATTTTGAAATTGTGGGTGGAATTTTTTGACATAAATTTTTGAATTGTTGACATTCTCAAAAACAACCGTTCCAAAGCAAAAATGCTGAGATCAGTGGATAGAGCAGGTTAAGGGAAGATCTCCTGTAAAAGCGGCAACGCCAAATTTTTTTTTGCACAAAATTTATGTCCCTCAGAAAAGTCAAATTATCGAATTATCGATTTTTTTTTACCGTTTTTTGAAACTTTGATTTTTCTCAACAACAAACTGCCAGAATCTGAGATTTTTGGCTCAAGGAGTAGAAGGAGTTGTCGAAAGCCACCTTGTATACGCGGCAGCGCCAAATTTTCTGACACAAAAAGTTTTCGCCCTCAGAAATGTCAAATTTTCGATTTTTTTTCCGTTTTTTAATTTTTTGACTTTTCTCAAAAACTATCCTCCCAAATCAGATTTTTGGTTTCCATAGGAAAATGGTTGTGGGAAAACCCACTAAATAAATGGTAAATGGTTGCGCCTAAATTTCATACAAAAGTTATTACCCTCGGAAAAGTCATTGTTTTGATTTCTTGTCAGGTTTTTTTAAACCTTTTGACTCCTCTCGAAAACAACTCAATCTAATATCAAAGGTTCAATCACGGTAATAGTTTGTGGGAAGCCTTCCTGCAAAAGATGCTTCGCTCTAAAATTTGTTCGTAAAAATTCTGAGAAAAATCTTTGGGAAAATTCCAAAATCACAAAAATTTCACTCTTATTTCAATCCGGACAAAATCCGGGCTGCTTCAAATTATCCGGACAAAACTTGAAACTTGAAGGGCGTTTTTCTCAAAATGAAGAGTACAGCAATAGCTTAGAATTTCACCGGAATTATCATACTGCAAATTATATTGCGAAGTTTGCAATCAAAACTGGAACCCAAAAATGGTTCATTATGGCTTTTTTTCAGTTAATCAATAATTACGCATAAATTGCTAAGTTAATCTAAACAAAACTCTAAAAGCCTCTCACACAGCCCAATAACTATTGAATACATTTTTCGAAAGATTGAACGAATCGGTTGAAATTTGTTTTTTCGAGTCTTACATAATATAAATGACATTTTTGTTGTATCTGCTAAATTCATGGCTAGTGTTTATGTTTTTTCAAGCCTGTTTGATGCAGTTGCGTTGACGTGATACTCCTAATCTCTAGGTCGGAGCTTTGATTCCGGCCGAAAACGGGAGTTTTCTTTTTTAATTCCTACCTTTTTTCCTTAATTCACTATTCTAATTTTTCAGAGCTATATTTAACGGCTTTATTGCCTGTGTTTGCGGAGTGCAGCGTTGCCCGTGTATAGAAAATTCAAACGAAACGGGATTTTGTGTGAGGAATTGGTAATCGTAAATCTAAAATTTTGCAAGGAGAGCCAACTCTAGATATTTTAGGAGCAATATAATGATTTTCCTGCATTTTCAAATACAGAAGTAGTGACCACGATATGGAGTGCGCCTCCTCTACTCTTTCGTAAATTAGCTGTTTGCTCATAGAATTAATTAAAAATTCTAGAGCGAGGCGTGATTGACTTTCTGATTTTGGTGTTTAGGTTTAAGATTCTGGCTAATCAGTTGATGAGTCTGCAGTCGACGACGGAGATCAATCAGCAACTTCTACAGGACGTCATGTGAGTTTCTCTACGCACACCGGAAATGATGTAAATTTATAAAATTTCAGTGTTCTGAATATGCTTTATGGCATTACGTGAAGTTAAGCTCATTTTAAACTTATGTAATCATCACTTATGTTCATTGATTTTTTCAGATCCGCAAGAACTGCTAATGCGAGCAACATAGGCGGCCTTTCTTCTCACTTCTCATCCACCAATATTTCCGTCGACAGTGACGCTGTTAGCAGTGCGCCTGAAGAATGATGATTAGAACTATTTTGGCCACGTGCACAAAAACTGATGAATCGAATCCTGTAATGTAATAATTTTCTTCATGATCTGATACCGTATTCTATGCATGATATCGAAAAGCAGGCTGGATGTGTTCGTTTATGATGATATTGGTTATTGATGAAGTTTTAATTATAGAAAGAGAAGAACATTTAATTTTTTAAATATATAGTAGCATTTACTTCAATTCAATGTTAGTTAATTTTGAGTTCTTTCAAGTAATGACTGGATAAAGTCATCGGATGTCCTCAAAAGTAAGTCTGGAAAAAAGAGCTTTTATTCTGGTCTCTTAATTATGTGTAATGTTTTTAAACAAAAAATTCCATCAGCTGCAAATGAAAAGCAAATCTTTCTTAATTCTTGTTTGATAAAAACGTATAATGAAAATATATGGGATCGGGTTATTTTATTTTGAAATTGTGGGTGGAATTTTTTGACATAAATTTTTGAATTGTTGACATTCTCAAAAACAACCGTTCCAAAGCAAAAATGCTGAGATCAGTGGATAGAGCAGGTTAAGGGAAGATCTCCTGTAAAAGCGGCAACGCCAAATTTTTTTTTGCACAAAATTTATGTCCCTCAGAAAAGTCAAATTATCGAATTATCGATTTTTTTTTACCGTTTTTTGAAACTTTGATTTTTCTCAACAACAAACTGCCAGAATCTGAGATTTTTGGCTCAAGGAGTAGAAGGAGTTGTCGAAAGCCACCTTGTATACGCGGCAGCGCCAAATTTTCTGACACAAAAAGTTTTCGCCCTCAGAAATGTCAAATTTTCGATTTTTTTTCCGTTTTTTAATTTTTTGACTTTTCTCAAAAACTATCCTCCCAAATCAGATTTTTGGTTTCCATAGGAAAATGGTTGTGGGAAAACCCACTAAATAAATGGTAAATGGTTGCGCCTAAATTTCATACAAAAGTTATTACCCTCGGAAAAGTCATTGTTTTGATTTCTTGTCAGGTTTTTTTAAACCTTTTGACTCCTCTCGAAAACAACTCAATCTAATATCAAAGGTTCAATCACGGCAATAGTTTGTGGGAAGCCTTCCTGCAAAAGATGCTACGCTCTAAAATTTGTTCGTAAAAATTCTGAGAAAAATCTTTGGGAAAATTCCAAAATCACAAAAATTTCACTCTTATTTCAATCCGGACAAAATCCGGGCTGCTTCAAATTATCCGGACAAAACTTGAAACTTGAAGGGCGTTTTTCTCAAAATGAAGAGTACAGCAATAGCTTAGAATTTCACCGGAATTATCATACTGCAAATTATATTGCGAAGTTTGCAATCAAAACTGGAACCCAAAAATGGTTCATTATGGCTTTTTTTCAGTTAATCAATAATTACGCATAAATTGCTAAGTTAATCTAAACAAAACTCTAAAAGCCTCTCACACAGCCCAATAACTATTGAATACATTTTTCGAAAGATTGAACGAATCGGTTGAAATTTGTTTTTTCGAGTCTTACATAATATAAATGACATTTTTGTTGTATCTGCTAAATTCATGGCTAGTGTTTATGTTTTTTCAAGCCTGTTTGATGCAGTTGCGTTGACGTGATACTCCTAATCTCTAGGTCGGAGCTTTGATTCCGGCCGAAAACGCGAGTTTTCTTTTTTAATTCCTACCTTTTTTCCTTAATTCACTATTCTAATTTTTCAGAGCTATATTTAACGGCTTTATTGCCTGTGTTTGCGGAGTGCAGCGTTGCCCGTGTATAGAAAATTCAAACGAAACGGGATTTTGTGTGAGGAATTGGTAATCGTAAATCTAAAATTTTGCAAGGAGAGCCAACTCTAGATATTTTAGGAGCAATATAATGATTTTCCTGCATTTTCAAATACAGAAGTAGTGACCACGATATGGAGTGCGCCTCCTCTACTCTTTCGTAAATTAGCTGTTTGCTCATAGAATTAATTAAAAATTCTAGAGCGAGGCGTGATTGACTTTCTGATTTTGGTGTTTAGGTTTAAGATTCTGGCTAATCAGTTGATGAGTCTGCAGTCGACGACGGAGATCAATCAGCAACTTCTACAGGACGTTATGTGAGTTTCTCTACGCACACCGGAAATGATGTAAATTTATAAAATTTCAGTGTTCTGAATATGCTTTATGGCATTACGTGAAGTTAAGCTCATTTTAAACTTATGTAATCATCACTTATGTTCATTGATTTTTTCAGATCCGCAAGAACTGCTAATGCGAGCAACATAGGCGGCCTTTCTTCTCACTTCTCATCCACCAATATTTCCGTCGACAGTGACGCTGTTAGCAGTGCGCCTGAAGAATGATGATTAGAACTATTTTGGCCACGTGCACAAAAACTGATGAATCGAATCCAGTACTGTAATAATTTTCTTCATGGTCTGATATCGTATTCTATGCATCAGATCGAAAAGCAAGCTGGATGTGTTCGTTTATGATGATATTGGTTATTGATGAAATTTTGATTAGAGGAAGAGAAGAACATTTAATTTTTTAAATATATAGTAGCATTTACTTCAATTCAATGTTAGTTAATTTAGAGTTCTTTCAAGTAATGACTGGATTAAGTAATCGGATGTCCTCAAAAGTAAGTCTGGAAAAATGAGCTTTTATTCTGGTCTCTTAATTATGTGTAATGTTTTTAAACAAAAAATTCCATCAGCTGCAAATGAAAAGCAAATCTTTCTTAATTCCTGTTTGATAAAAACGTATAATGAAAATATATGGGATCGGGTTATTTTATTTTTTATTTTGAAATTGTGGGTGGAATTTTTGACCTATATTTTTGAATTGTTGACATTCTCAAAAACAACCGTTCCAAAGCTAAAATGCTGAATTCAATGGATTGAGCAGGTTGTGGGAAGCTCCCCTGTATTAGCGGCAACGCCCAATTTTTTTTGCACGAAAAGTTATGGCCCTCAGAAAAGTCAAATTATCGATTTTTTTCTACCGTTTTTTGAAACTTGTTTTTTTTTCTCAAAAACTAACTGCCAGAATCTGAGATTTTTGGCTGAATGAGTAGGAGTTGTGGAAAGCTACCTTGCATACGCTGCTGCGCCCAAATTTTTTGACACAAAAAGTTTTGGCCCTCAGAAATGTCAAATTTTCGATTTTTTTCCTGTTTTTAACTTTTTGACTTTTCTTAAAAACTACCCTCCCAAATCAGATTTTGGTTTCCATAGGAAAACGGGTTATGGGAAGCCCACTAAATGATTGGTAAATGGTTGCGCCTAAATTTCATACAAAAGTTATGACCCTCGGAAAAGTCAGTTTTGATTTCTTGTCCGGTTTTTCGAAACCTTTTGACTCCTCTCGAAAACAACTCAATCTAATATCAAAGGTTCAATCACGGCAATAGTTTGTGGGAAGCCTTCCTGCAAAAGATGCTACGCTCTAAAATTTGTTCGTAAAAATTCTGAGAAAAATCTTTGGGAAAATTCCAAAATCACAAAAATTTCACTCTTATTTCAATCCGGACAAAATCCGGGCTGCTTCAAATTATCCGGACAAAACTTGAAACTTCAAGGGCGTTTTTCTCAAAATGAAGAGTACAGCAATAGCTTAGAATTTCACCGGAATTATCATACTGCAAATTATATTGCGAAGTTTGCAATCAAAACTGGAACCCAAAAATGGTTCATTATGGCTTTTTTTCAGTTAATCAATAATTACGCATAAATTGCTAAGTTAATCTAAACAAAACTCTAAAAGCCTCTCACACAGCCCAATAACTATTGAAAACATTTTTCGAAAGATTGAACGAATCGGTTGAAATTTGTTTTTTCGAGTCTTATATAATATAAATGACATTTTTGTTGTATCTGCTAAATTCATGGCTAGTGTTTATGTTTTTTCAAGCCTGTTTGATGCAGTTGCGTTGACGTGATACTCCTAATCTCTAGGTCGGAGCTTTGATTCCGGCCGAAAACGGGAGTTTTCTTTTTTAATTCCTACCTTTTTTCCTTAATTCACTATTCTAATTTTTCAGAGCTATATTTAACGGCTTTATTGCCTGTGTTTGCGGAGTGCAGCGTTGCCCGTGTATAGAAAATTCAAACGAAACGGGATTTTGTGTGAGGAATTGGTAATCGTAAATCTAAAATTTTGCAAGGAGAGCCAACTCTAGATATTTTAGGAGCAATATAATGATTTTCCTGCATTTTCAAATACAGAAGTAGTGACCACGATATGGAGTGCGCCTCCTCTACTCTTTCGTAAATTAGCTGTTTGCTCATAGAATTAATTAAAAATTCTAGAGCGAGGCGTGATTGACTTTCTGATTTTGGTGTTTAGGTTTAAGATTCTGGCTAATCAGTTGATGAGTCTGCAGTCGACGACGGAGATCAATCAGCAACTTCTACAGGACGTCATGTGAGTTTCTCTACGCACACCGGAAATGATGTAAATTTATAAAATTTCAGTGTTCTGAAAATGCTTTATGGCATTACGTGAAGTTAAGCTCATTTTAAACTTATGTAATCATCACTTATGTTCATTGATTTTTTCAGATCCGCAAGAACTGCTAATGCGAGCAACATAGGCGGCCTTTCTTCTCACTTCTCATCCACCAATATTTCCGTCGACAGTGACGCTGTTAGCAGTGCGCCTGAAGAATGATGATTAGAACTATTTTGGCCACGTGCACAAAAACTGATGAATCGAATCCTGTAATGTAATAATTTTCTTCATGATCTGATACCGTATTCTATGCATGAGATCGAAAAGCAGGCTGGATGTGTTCGTTTATAATGATATTGGTTATTGATGAAGTTTTAATTATAGAAAGAGAAGAACATTTAATTTTTTAAATATATAGTAGCATTTACTTCAATTCAATGTTAGTTAATTTTGAGTTCTTTCAAGTAATGACTGGATAAAGTCATCGGATGTCCTCAAAAGTAAGTCTGGAAAAAAGAGCTTTTATTCTGGTCTCTTAATTATGTGTAATGTTTTTAAACAAAAAATTCCATCAGCTGCAAATGAAAAGCAAATCTTTCTTAATTCTTGTTTGATAAAAACGTATAATGAAAATATATGGGATCGGGTTATTTTATTTTGAAATTGTGGGTGGAATTTTTTGACATAAATTTTTGAATTGTTGACATTCTCAAAAACAACCGTTCCAAAGCAAAAATGCTGAGATCAGTGGATAGAGCAGGTTAAGGGAAGATCTCCTGTAAAAGCGGCAACGCCAAATTTTTTTTTGCACAAAATTTATGTCCCTCAGAAAAGTCAAATTATCGAATTATCGATTTTTTTTTACCGTTTTTTGAAACTTTGATTTTTCTCAACAACAAACTGCCAGAATCTGAGATTTTTGGCTCAAGGAGTAGAAGGAGTTGTCGAAAGCCACCTTGTATACGCGGCAGCGCCAAATTTTCTGACACAAAAAGTTTTCGCCCTCAGAAATGTCAAATTTTCGATTTTTTTTCCGTTTTTTAATTTTTTGACTTTTCTCAAAAACTATCCTCCCAAATCAGATTTTTGGTTTCCATAGGAAAATGGTTGTGGGAAAACCCACTAAATAAATGGTAAATGGTTGCGCCTAAATTTCATACAAAAGTTATTACCCTCGGAAAAGTCATTGTTTTGATTTCTTGTCAGGTTTTTTTAAACCTTTTGACTCCTCTCGAAAACAACTCAATCTAATATCAAAGGTTCAATCACGGCAATAGTTTGTGGGAAGCCTTCCTGCAAAAGATGCTACGCTCTAAAATTTGTTCGTAAAAATTCTGAGAAAAATCTTTGGGAAAATTCCAAAATCACAAAAATTTCACTCTTATTTCAATCCGGACAAAATCCGGGCTGCTTCAAATTATCCGGACAAAACTTGAAACTTCAAGGGCGTTTTTCTCAAAATGAAGAGTACAGCAATAGCTTAGAATTTCACCGGAATTATCATACTGCAAATTATATTGCGAAGTTTGCAATCAAAACTGGAACCCAAAAATGGTTCATTATGGCTTTTTTTCAGTTAATCAATAATTACGCATAAATTGCTAAGTTAATCTAAACAAAACTCTAAAAGCCTCTCACACAGCCCAATAACTATTGAAAACATTTTTCGAAAGATTGAACGAATCGGTTGAAATTTGTTTTTTCGAGTCTTATATAATATAAACGACATTTTTGTTGTATCTGCTAAATTCATGGCTAGTGTTTATGTTTTTTCAAGCCTGTTTGATGCAGTTGCGTTGACGTGATACTCCTAATCTCTAGGTCGGAGCTTTGATTCCGGCCGAAAACGGGAGTTTTCTTTTTTAATTCCTACCTTTTTTCCTTAATTCACTATTCTAATTTTTCAGAGCTATATTTAACGGCTTTATTGCCTGTGTTTGCGGAGTGCAGCGTTACCCGTGTATAGAAAATTCAAACGAAACGGGATTTTGTGTGAGGAATTGGTAATCGTAAATCTAAAATTTTGCAAGGAGAGCCAACTCTAGATATTTTAGGAGCAATATAATGATTTTCCTGCATTTTCAAATACAGAAGTAGTGACCACGATATGGAGTGCGCCTCCTCTACTCTTTCGTAAATTAGCTGTTTGCTCATAGAATTAATTAAAAATTCTAGAGCGAGGCGTGATTGACTTTCTGATTTTGGTGTTTAGGTTTAAGATTCTGGCTAATCAGTTGATGAGTCTGCAGTCGACGACGGAGATCAATCAGCAACTTCTACAGGACGTCATGTGAGTTTCTCTACGCACACCGGAAATGATGTAAATTTATAAAATTTCAGTGTTCTGAATATGCTTTATGGCATTACGTGAAGTTAAGCTCATTTTAAACTTATGTAATCATCACTTATGTTCATTGATTTTTTCAGATCCGCAAGAACTGCTAATGCGAGCAACATAGGCGGCCTTTCTTCTCACTTCTCATCCACCAATATTTCCGTCGACAGTGACGCTGTTAGCAGTGCGCCTGAAGAATGATGATTAGAACTATTTTGGCCACGTGCACAAAAACTGATGAATCGAATCCTGTAATGTAATAATTTTCTTCATGATCTGATACCGTATTCTATGCATGAGATCGAAAAGCAGGCTGGATGTGTTCGTTTATGATGATATTGGTTATTGATGAAGTTTTAATTATAGAAAGAGAAGAACATTTAATTTTTTAAATATATAGTAGCATTTACTTCAATTCAATGTTAGTTAATTTTGAGTTCTTTCAAGTAATGACTGGATAAAGTCATCGGATGTCCTCAAAAGTAAGTCTGGAAAAATGAGCTTTTATTCTGGTCTCTTAATTATGTGTAATGTTTTTAAACAAAAAATTCCATCAGCTGCAAATGAAAAGCAAATCTTTCTTAATTCTTGTTTGATAAAAACGTATAATGAAAATATATGGGATCGGGTTATTTTATTTTGAAATTGTGGGTGGAATTTTTTGACATAAATTTTTGAATTGTTGACATTCTCAAAAACAACCGTTCCAAAGCTAAAATGCTGAATTCAGTGGATAGAGCAGGTTAAGGGAAGATCTCCTGTAAAAGCGGCAACGCCAAATTTTTTTTTGCACAAAATTTATGTCCCTCAGAAAAGTCAAATTATCGAATTATCGATTTTTTTTTACCGTTTTTTGAAACTTTGATTTTTCTCAACAACAAACTGCCAGAATCTGAGATTTTTGGCTCAAGGAGTAGAAGGAGTTGTCGAAAGCCACCTTGTATACGCGGCAGCGCCAAATTTTCTGACACAAAAAGTTTTCGCCCTCAGAAATGTCAAATTTTCGATTTTTTTTCCGTTTTTTAATTTTTTGACTTTTCTCAAAAACTATCCTCCCAAATCAGATTTTTGGTTTCCATAGGAAAATGGTTGTGGGAAAACCCACTAAATAAATGGTAAATGGTTGCGCCTAAATTTCATACAAAAGTTATTACCCTCGGAAAAGTCATTGTTTTGATTTCTTGTCAGGTTTTTTTAAACCTTTTGACTCCTCTCGAAAACAACTCAATATAATATCAAAGGTTCAATCAAGGCAATAGGTTGTGGAAAACCTTCCTGCAAAAGATGCTACGCCCTAAAACTTGTTCGTAAAAATTCTGAGAAAAGTCTTTGGGAAAATTCCAAAATCACAAAAATTTCACTCTTATTTCAATCCGGACAAAATCCGGGCTGCTTCAAATTATCCGGACAAAACTTGAAACTTCAAGGGCGTTTTTCTCAAAATGAAGAGTACAGCAATAGCTTAGAATTTCACCGGAATTATCATAATGCAAATTATATTGCGAAGTTTGCAATCAAAACTGGAACCCAAAAATGGTTCATTATGGCTTTTTTTCAGTTAATCAATAATTACGCTTAAATTGCTAAGTTAATCTAAACAAAACACTAAAAGCCTCTCACACAGCCCAATAACTTTTGAATGCATTTTTCGAAAGATTGCACAAATTGGTTGAAATTTGTTTTTCGAGTTTTATTTAATATAAATGACATTTTTGAAAATCACACAAAGTTTTATTTAAGTGATATTCAAGCAGCCATAGGAAAAACAACCATAGGAAAAACAACCTTTTGAGCAGCCATAGGAAGAACAAGAAAAGAAATTCAAAAGGCACTAGAAAAGAGATATGTAAGCAAAAGGGACATGAAATGGATATAGATAACTTGATGCACTGAGCAATTATGAACTGAAAATTTGCTGGATTTATATCATTGTTTTGTTGCATATGCCCCGCTTTTTAAGCACCGCTTTTCTATATGTTATTTGACCTTGACGATGAAAACTGTTAATTGGCGTTGATGGTCACGCACAACCGGCTGGCTTTCTGGTCTCTCGTATATTTCAGTGTCTCCTACCTAGCTGTATGCAGCACAGTTTCTCTCCCATCCTTTGGTTTCTTGAATTAAAATTACCAAGGTAATCTAAACAAAAAACCAAACGCCTCTCACACGGCCCAACAAAGTTACTGAATTGATTTTTTTAAAAATTGCACAAATTGCCTAAATTTTGTTTTAAGCAAAGATTTAGAGTTTGATACAATAAAAATGACATTTTTAAAAATCACGCAAAATTTTATTTTCCTTTACAGATTTTTGGATGTTCTACCTTTCTAAAACTTTGTTAAGTTGTGTGAGAGTTGTCTTTTGATATACATGTTTCATCTGTAGTTTTTGCATAAATCTTGATTAACTGAAAAATTAGTAATTGAACTTAGTGATTCCAGTTGAAATTAAGTGGCTTCTTAGAACTCGTTCTTAAGTGGTTTTTCCTAATTTCCTAATTGATTATATTGAGTTGCTGGTAGGAAGATTTGAGCAAATTTTGGATAAAAGTAAGATGAGAATGTTAGATTTTGCTTAAAATGTTTCTTAGCCGAACAACAATTTACTTATCTGAGTTTTTGTGTGCACCTGTTGGCAGTTTTCTTGCTGTGCTGCGCAACTATAAGGGGTCTGTTCAATCATCTTTGGTCTTCTTAAGATGCGTAAGCTAACATGCCCTACTGTATATCAAGTTGCACGAAATTTTTTTTTTATATGTGACAAGGTGCTTGGTGAACAGAAATTTTCGAACCCTATTTACACTTGCGATAAGCATGAGTATAACAATCGGATACTAGACTTTTTTCCCGTAAACAACTTTGTCCACAGTATGACTGAAGTTTGTGGTCATCTCCAAATGCATCTCTATTTCTAAAGAACTTGCACGTCTTACAGCTGTAATTCAACAGCTGGCTTCAACTGCTAAATTGATAATTTTTTATAGCTGAAAAAATTTCTAGATGCAATTTTTTTGTCGGCTTATGGGTTTAGAACCAGTTTTTGTCGGCTTACTTGCCGGTTAAATTTTTTCTGTAAATTTTGATAGATTTTTCAAATACTTTTTTCTTCATTTGCATGAGGGTAAATATAGTTTATGGTTTTCTGGTTTTTATAAGATCCAAAAGTTTCCCAATACTATAAAAAAAAAATTGTGTTTTTCGGCTTGAATTTTGTTGAATGCTTGTTTTTCAATTTTTTTGTTCTAAAAGTGCCTGAAATTAGTTTAAATTTAAGTTATTTTTACTTAGGGTTTGAGAAACTTTATTTGAACTCGATTCAAGTTGATGGTCTAACGTATTCTTTCAAGATGTCAAAAAAATTTGATTAATTTCAAGATTTTTTTGCAAGACTGACTCGACTGTTTTGCCTAAAAAGGAATGTGGCGGCAAGTTCTGCACGAGATCCAGGAGATTGGTTTTTTCTAGCTGAAGTTTTTGAAAGAAAAATTTTCGTTGTTTTTGATTTCCTTTCTTTGCGGTTTCTTACGTTTTTGTTGTGATCTAGCTCTTTTACCGTTGCGCACAAGATTCATAACTTATCATTCTTGATGTAAATGGGTTATTTCCATAGGTTTGCTGAGTTTTTTTAAAGATTTTTGTTAAGTTATGCTCTGTGGCAATTGTTCAAGTTTTGTTTTTCGTTTTTTTTTCTTTTGGGTTTATATAATAGCAATTAGCGAATAGGGCCTTTAACCCCCGGTTTTTTTGTTGGATATGCAAATTGTTTGGTTGCAAGATTTAATTAATAGTTTTCGAGTAAATTTAGAATTTTTGTTTCTCAATTATTCGATTGAAATTTTTTCTTATCGTTACGTCTATTGGTTATCAGAAATAAATGGATATAGTTTAGCCCAAATATTTTTTGTTTTGAAGGTAATTGATGTTTTTAACATTTGCAATAAAATTGTCCTTGATTTTTTAGCCAACGATTTTTTCAACAAAATGCGTTCAAGTTTTTCAAGCTTGAGACTCCTTATCTTTTGATTTCTGGAGATTTATTGTGTATCGCAGATGTTGCGAAGCTCAGCTTTGCCTCGGTGTAAAAAAGCAACAAAAGTTCGTTAGGTATATATATTAGAAATAGAAAAACCACGAAAATAGAAAAACCACGAAAATTTTTCTTTCAAAAATTTCGGCAAGAAAGAACCAAACTCCTGGATCTCGTGCAGAACTTCCCGCCACATTCCTTTGCAGGCAAAACAGTTGAGTCAATCTTGCAAAAAAAATCTGGAAAGTTATCAAATTGTTTTGACATCTTGAAAGAATACGTTAGATCATCTACTTGGATCGAGTCCAAATAAAGTTTCTCAAACCTAAAGTAAATTTAACTAAAATTTGAACTTATTTCAGGCACTTCGAGAACAAAAAAAAATCGGAAACCATGCATCCAAAAAAAACTGACAATGTTTTGCAAAAAAATTCCAGCCGAAAAATACAAAAAAATTTTTTTAATCTAAATAGAAAAATTTGGATCCTATAAAAACCAGAAAGCCATAAACTTTAATTACCCTCAAACAAAAGAAGAAAAAAGTTGTTGAAAAATCTATTAAATCTTACAGAAAAAATTACCCGGAGAGTAAGCCGATAAAAACTGGTTCGAAACCCATAAAACCGACAAAAAAATTGCATCTAAAAAAACTTTTCAGCTATAAAAAATAATCAACTCAGCAGTTGAAGTCAGCTGTTGAATTACAGCTGTAAGACGTGCAAGTTCTTTAGAAATAGAGATGCATTTAGAGATGACCTCAAATTTCAGTCATACTATGGACAAAGTTCTTTACGGGAAAAAAGTCTAGTATCCGATTGTAATACCCATGCTTATCGCAAGAGTAAATAGGGTTCGAAAATTTCCGTTCACCAAGCACCTTGTCACATATAACAAAATTTTTTCGTGTAACTTGATATACAGTAGGGCATGTTGGCTTACGCATCTTGAAAAAGACCAAAGATAATTGAACAGAACCCTTATAGTTCCGCAGCACAGCAAGAAAACTGCCAACAGGTGCAAACAAAAACTCAGATAAGTAAATAGTTGTTCGGCTATGAAACAGTTTAATCAAAATCTAACATTCTCATCCTAATTTTATCCAAAGTTTGCTCAAATCCTCCTCTCAGCAAGTCAATGTAATCAATTATTTCGATGCTCTTTTGTGGATAACAAAAAGCAAAAATTATTCAGGATTTAGGATTTTTTGTCTTTCTCCTGGTAAAATTTTTTTCTCAAAACTAAGAAAAACCACTTAAAACTTAAAAACGAGTTCTACGAAGCCACTTAATTTCAAGTTGAATCACTAAGTTCAATCACTATTTTTTCAGTCAAATCCAGATTTATGCAAAAACTATTGATAAAAAATGTAAATCAAAAGACAAAATGTATTGCTTTCATATCTCTTTTCTTTTGCCTTTTGAATTTCTTTTCTTGTTCTTCCTATGGCTGCGTCTAATATTGTTTCTCACGTGTTATGGTTCCTGTGGTTGCGTCCTCAACGAGATCGAATTCTTAGTTCAACTACAAAAAGTAATAATAACAAAAGCTGCTTAGAATTTCAGTTTTCATGGTGCAAATTATTTTTTCAGTTAATCAAGATTTATGCAAAAACTATTGATAAAAAATTTATATCAAAGACAACTCTCACAGACCTTAACAAAGTTTTAGAAATGTAAAACCTCCAAAAATCTGTATAAGAAAATAAAATTTTGCTCGATATTCAAAAATGTCATTTTTATTGTACAAAACTCGAAATCTTTGCTTAAAACAAATTTCAACCAATTTGTGCAATCTTTTAAAAAATTAATTCAATAATTTTGTTGGGCTGTGTGAGAGGCGCTTGGTTTTTTGGTTAGATTAACTTGGCAGTCTTAATTCATGAAACCAAAGGATATGAGAAACTGTGTTATATATAACAAACCTGAAATCATTAATTATGCACGACGCCATGCTCTTGTTACTGCCCTTGCACAATTGTTCCACTAGTTGTCTAAAATTTTAAGCTGAAGTATCATTATTTTTCTATCCCTGTTTTATATAACATGTTTTCTCATGCATTATATGTTTTTTTATTCACAAAAAATTGGTTGCATTTTTGATCACAGTAGTAAAATCACTGGGCAATAATTTACATCAGCCATTAGCGTACTAATTAAAATTTATTCCGAATTTATTCTGAAATCAAATTTATTGTAATTGATTTAAAAATGAGAGCGCAGTCTCTTTAAACTCAAATTTTCATGTATATTTTTTATTTGAAGTAAGTTGTTAGTAAGAAAATAATAACTGCTCTTTGGCCACTTCTTTTATTAGCAATAAGGCTCTATTAACAAAATTAAGGCAAAATAGAGGAGCCAGAGAGTGCAATGAGCGATGGTTTGATGCAGATGAAACTGCATGGACTTTTTGTTGGTGTTACCCTGATCCGAATGTGATCGATACACCAAATTGAGCAGCACCATTTTTGACGTATTTCCCAAACCCTTCCTTTGATATGAAACTAAACAATCCTTTTTCCATCTTCTCCAGCGCAGGAGAAAAGTCCATTTTGAAGTCTCGTCTGTAAACCTCTTTCTTATTGGGATCTTTCAGATAGATTGAGACAACTAGCTTCTGACCTTCTTGAACCTTCTGTCTGTCGCCATCTCTGTTCACAACTGAGACACACACAGACACAGACTTGTCAGTTTGATCTCCAGTACCATTCAGAAACACCTTCACAACCACTACGCAATTGATGAAAACGTCTCTTTGATCATGCTTCACAGCTTGTCCACAACCAGCACCTGTTTGCTTCTTGGGAACCTTCAGATTAACAGGACGAACTTTTAATGCCGCAAGCTCTTTGTTCCCTTTTATGTTTTTGTGTTCCGCAAACTGTTGAAGTAACTTGACCTTCTCTGCCTTGATGTAAATCATGTTTTTCCTGGTGATCACATTGGTGAGGATGGGCGTACCTGCTTTCAATTTGTCGCTTATGATTTTGTCTAAGATCGCTATTAGAGTCGTCTGTTCTTCTTGGATTTGATCTTCACTACAAAAACTGGGCGCACTATAACTTTTGGCAAGCGTTTTCTTCCAGTTTCCATGTTCTGGACTTTCAGTACAGTTGAAGAATCGTTTTCTGTCTACTTTGGTTGCTGCCACTTTGCTATCGAAAGCACACTAAATAAAACATTGGTCAGGTAAGGTAAGGTTTAATACATTTGGCTTTGCTTCTGACCGGCGATATTATTTTAATCCCAAACGCTACAAACAAAGCCGGCACACGGGCAAAATAAAGTCACGGAGAAACCTTTGCTGATCATAAAATTGAAGTTAGATAACACGAATCAATTAATGAATTTATAAATTATAGACAAAAAAGTAATAGTTGCAGTTTGGCTCAACGGACAGTTTAACTCAAAATTAAATTTGAATAACTCAAAGTTTATTTGAAATTAAAACGGAACTTTTTCATATTGCATCATGCACGTTATACAAGACTTAACAGACACCATAAACAGAAATGCACCTCTGAAAATAAACAACAACAGCTGCGTGTCATCGTGATGCAATTTCTCATCATGTCTTGAGCAACTGGCAGTAATCAGATTTGCAGGGGGCATTATTTTAACCATGAGATATGGTTTACTTTGGTATTAGGTAACCGTATTTGGTTCTCGTATAGGAGGACTAGATGAGGCTACCCCAAGGCAAGTCATATCTCATTGTTACAACTATGGCCCCAGAAAATTGTGACCAGTAGAAAAGCTTTAAATGATTTTGTTAGTGCTGAAATTCAAACATAGACAAATGATGTTCGCTCAGTGCTTGAAAATACTCACCCGTTTCAGAGAACCGGCGCTTCTTATTTGCAATGATTTGACAGCATGCGAGAAGACGACTTCAGTTTGAGGATCCTTCATATTAATAATAATTGTAAAGGTAAATTAATGTTGATCATCTTTTCACAAGTATTGCATCGAGAACCGTATATTCTCTTGGGTTGATATAAGCACAAAGTTCAAAGATTCAGTTGCACAATATGTTTTAACTAAGTCTAAAGTTAATGTTTCGCAAGAGCAATGCCAAGGAAGTAGAACCGGTACAAGATGGTATCACTTAATTGTATGCAGTCGAGTCGGTCAACCAAAGTTTATCCAGCGGTTCAAAATAAAATGTTTTTCAAAAAACTGCAAGTACAAAACAGTCCTGAACAAAAATTGTTCAATGCAAAAAACAAAGTCCGAAAAAACAATCCAATCACACAAGACAGCCCAAGCCCATTTGATTTTTTTGACCACTATATATTGACGCCGATAAAAAAAATTTTGCGCTTTGAATTGTACAGTGGTCAAATAAATAACGATCAAAGAACCGAATATCAAACAATAAATCAAACGATTTTCGAAGGCGCTCAAGTGTTGTTCTTAAGAAGATGAATTTAAATTTTAAAGGTGAAAGAATTGTACCCCGGCATCAAAACAAATTTTCTTATTTTCCAAATAAATCGAAACTTGAGAAAATAGGAGAACAGGTCGATCAAGGGTACCTTCAATGAGTTCAACTGCAAATGTTTAGCCGAGGAAGTAAAAATTTCTACGTGCATGGTTTGACGGTTTCAACATACCTTTTGAAACCTCGCAAAAAGTTTGCACTTCTTTTTTTAAAGAATTTTCTAAAGTGAAATTTTCTTGATGTCTGCAGTGGTTTATCACATTTTAAACTGATAGCTTTATCCAAACTTTTATATGCATATCCTTCAAAGTAGCAGCTAAACTTTTTTAGCGCAAGGTTGGTTTTGCTCAACGTTAAATGGTTTTAACTTATTTAAGCACTGCCAAGTGTTTGCAAATGAAATATTTTGAGCAATTTGGCTTTTATTGGCTGGATCAGGAAAAAGCGTCATTTTTTTCACTGCATTAATTTCAACGTTTCGCTATTCTTGGCTAAAAATCAGATGTTGTTTTCTGGGTAGCTTAAGTTTTTTGGTTATTGGTATTTATCATCCGTCTGAACTAAAATACAAAACTGAACTTTCACAAGCAGAAAATAATGTTATACAAATTATTTCTAAGGTTCTTAGCAGCTTTTGAATGAATTGATTTCTTTACAATGAAATTGTTTTTGTGGGATGTTTTTGAGGTAGTTTTATTATGTAATTTTTCTCAGGACTGTTTTGTTTTGGACCGTTTTGTGTAAATAAGGCTGAAAATAAATAAACTAGAGTGCGCATATAAAAATTAGTTTAAAAAGCACGAAAAATGTTCATTGAGCGTTATAATAGTATTATATATTCTAAAGCTCATGTGACTAGTGTAAATATATGCGAAAGTAACTATTTTATTTGACTATTAAAACTGGACGTTTTTCTTCAAGATGAAATTGAAAAAAAAAACTATACTACAATATAACTTAGTTTTAAAAATTAATCGTTAAAAATCAAAAGTAATGTTTTATTTTTCTTTTGACAAAATATCAGATATGAGCTTAAGTTTTGCTCTTCCGAATGAAGTCAATTCAAAAACCGTTCCTCTATTGGATTAATACTTTGGTTGTGTTGGATGGAATAAACAATTTGTGCCGCAATAATGAAAAAATGAGACTAACAAAATCAAAAATAACTTCTGAAAAAAACAATCATAGAAAAAAGATTTTTCAGTTTCAGAGACTTCTGACAAAAGATTCTGAAAAAAGAAAGTAAGAACCAACATCGAAAAACTGCTTTTGAAAAGGCATGCAAAAATATGATAAATAGCAAGCGGGCATATCTCTTTGACCGGTAAACCTTCACAAACGCAGCTATCTAGTGCAATAATAAGGCGGCCAAACTGCTTGTCAATGAACGGTTTTAACTTACAGTAAAATATAAAGCAAGCGGGGACCGACCTTTTACCAGACCGACCTATTACTAGAAAAGTTATAACATGGACCTTTTACCAGACTCGACGAACAAATTTGATTGAAAGATATAATAACGCCGTTTAGTCTGGTTAAAGACAATGTTTTCACGTTTTCTCTGCCAAGTTGTGTTTGATCTAAACGCTTCCTTTTCGAATCTTCCACTAATTTAAAATTTTTTTTATTGAATTATTGCATTGTGGCCTGTTAAAAGGTTGGTCTGGTAAAACACCTAGCCCCAAAAGCAAGCATGTTTATACCACGACCGTATTTCTAGTTATCAATTTCGAAAATAACTCAAAGGTGTGTGATAATATCTAAAAACAAGTCTTTCCCATCACATCTTTCAGCTTAGTAGTAAAAAAGTTATAGCACTCAGTTTGTCGATTTTCAATTGACTTCAAAACTATCGCTCTCATTCGAAAGTGCTTGTTTGTATTGTCAGTGATAAACTAAGTGCTGCATAGAGTTACGAGATTTTTGTAAATAAAAAAGCATCCACTGATGAGGTGGAGGGGAAGGGGACCATATTTTATTGGGATTTATTGCGAGAAACATCAACAGTTGTACTAATTTGGGCGCTTTTATAAAAAATGGTTTCAGGTGAACTAATTCAAAAAATCGACCTATTTTTGAATTGATCAGGTTTTGAAGAATGTGATGACCATATAGATTCATTCAGATTTTCTTTTACAAGGAAACTTCACTGCGTGGACATCAATCCAATTATCTTAAAATTACCAAGCAACTTTGCCTGTTCTACAGTGCTGATTTAAATCAACCGGACAAAACGCGTTAAACTTGTAATTTAAAACGCATTTTTCTCAAATTGGGTTGAGTTTAGATGAAAACTTATGAAGACAAAACTTGCTTAAAATTTTAGCAGATTTAATATGGTAATTTGTTTTGCAAAATTCGGTACCGAAATTTTACCCCAAAAATGGGTCATTTTGGCTTTTCTTAGTTAATCAAAAACTACGCTGAAGTAAGCCAGTCGATCACAGACATAATTATATCAAAGTGAGCCCCTTACGTAGCCCAACAATATTTATGAAGGGTATTTTCTCCAAAATATTGTATAAATTAATTTATTTTTGTTTGATAGACAAAAAAGGTCATTTTTACTATATAAAATACCAACTTTTTATTTAAAAACAATTTTTGAACCATTTGCATTTTTGTTGGAGAAAATACCCTTGTTAAAGTTTGTTTTGTTGGGCTACGTAAGGGGCTCACTTTGATATAATTATGTCTGTGATCGACTGGGTTATTTCAGCGTAGTTTTTGATTAACTAAGAAAAGCCAAAATGACCCATTTTTGGGGTAAAATTTCGGGCCCAAATTTCGCAAAACAAATTACACCGTATTAATGATGCTAAAATTTTAAGCAAGTTTTGTCTTCATAAGTTTTCACCTAAACTCAACCCAATTTGAGAAAAACGCGTTTTAAATTTCAAGTTTAACGCGTTTTGTCCGGTTAATTTAAATCAGCACTGTAGCTTGAATGTGATTGATAACTGCTCGATTGAAACTTAACTTTTTCAATACGCAATTAATCAAGCCTTCACAGTCGTTCCAAATGGAGTTGACTGGCAAACAAAAATTAAAAATTAAACGAGACTGCTCGTATCACGGCGAAGCCCTGAATGTTCCGACTGCCTTTTAATGTTTAAGGAGCGGTAATAACCTATAAAAATAAAACGTAATAAAAATGAAAAAAAAAAACTAAAATTTGATTTTTTTTCAGAAATCATCACCCCACACGCCATATAAAGTACAAAGCGATAGATATCGCTCCTAGTAACAAATCAATTATGGCAAATAAGCTTCTTCCAACTAATTTGGAACAATTTCTAAGACGGATTAAATCTCCGCTTACGCGTTAATAGCGCGAATTGTATCACGCGTTAATTGTCCCAAATTGGTCAAAATGGCCAAAATGTCAACCTTTAAACCCTCATAACTTCACGAAAAATGATCACAGGTGAAATACCTTTTCAAATTTAAGCTCAGGACAACAAAAGGTTTCGAATGATAAAAAAATACCGTCAAAAATGGCTAGTTAAAAAGACGAAATTTGTCTGAAGAAAAAAAACCCGCCCCGAGCACAAATATTCCGTTACTTTCGTATCAAAAGTCGGAACAAAAACTTTACTCAGAAGGACTTATCAGAATTGAAACTAGCGGCAAAAACTTAAAGTGTGAGGAATCTTTAGTTCAAAAACTTTATTCAAGACCAGCTAATGAGCAGTCGGATTTTTCAAGTTTTTAACTTTTTTATTATAAAGCAGTTTCTCAGTTTTTTATTATTTTTTACCAGCCGCTCTATTAACGTTTTTTTCGATTGCGACCAGCCCAATAAATGCCTTTAGATATTCGTTTTTGTCCCAAGTCAATTCATTGTCTTGTATAGCAATTCGTTTCATGAATCAGGTTATTGTTTCTTACGACAGTATATTCAAAACAAGACTGCTCGTATCAGGGCAAAGCCCTGAATGTTCCGACTGCCTTTTAATGTTTAAGGAGCGGTAATAACCTATAAAAATAAAACGTAATAAAAATGAAAAAAATATATAAAATTTGAAATTTTTTATGAAAAGCATCCCCCCGCACGCCATATAAAGTACAAAAGGATAGATTTCGCTCTTTGTAACAAATCAATTATGGCAAATAAGCTTCTTCCAACTAATTTGGAACGATTTCTAAGACGGATTAAATCTCCGCTAACGCGTTAATAGCACGAATTATATCGCGCGTTAATTGCCTTAAATCTACCAAAGTAGACTTTGGACCCCCAAAACTTTACAAAATGATCACAGGTGAAACAGTTTTTCGAATTTAAGCTCAGGCTAAAAATACTTTTTGAACGATTTTTTTTTAAAAAAAGACCGTCAAAATGGCTAGCTCGGGAGCACAAATATTCTGTTACTTTCGTTACGAAAGTCGGAAAAATTACGGTTCAATGTTTGATGCTTATTAACTTCAGTTCTCTTCTGTTGAGAGGGGGGGACTAAGGGCATGCGGTATGGAGAAGGGGAGGAAAGTAAACCTTAGTGGTGATGTGGAATAAAAAAATTACATAAGTTTCAAAGAATTTTTAAACATTTTTGAAGAGAACAACTTGTTGGCTTTCGCATTTATTTTAAATTACGAACCAAACAGCTGGAAACATTTGACTTCTATCGATTTAGTGTGGAAACATAAATAAAACACTCAATTATATAAAAGCATTTGACACTGTACATTGTTTCAGTTTTAGTCAATGAAAAATCACTATAAATGAGATTGAACCTTGAAACTTCAGTGCGGATAAAAGTAAAATAAAAATGTTGACCAGCTGTTCTCAAAGCATTTCGTTTTCAAAATATCAAAATTTAATTTGAATCACATTTCTTTGAACCAATTTTGTTTGAGTGACAAATAAAAATGGTCACTTTTTTCAAAAAGCAAAATTTTTTTTTCAATCAAAACTTTTAATACATACTCTGGAAGTTCTTTTAACCCGTTCAAATTATTAGTAAAAGTTGATTTTTTTTCTGCGTGCATTGATTTTTTGGTCATTTTTTTTGATAAAAAGTGGCTCTGTTATGGAATTTTACATTCAGTTTGCTGAAAATGCAGTAGACCGTATTTTCTTCTTTTTGGTGAATTGCTAGGAATGACAACAATTTCAAATTAATCAGGATAAAAAGAAACATAAATTGCAAACTTTGCTGGCCAAACTGTAGAAATAAAAAAATTCCGGGTGTTTTGAATTGTTCATTTTGTTTGATCGACTGAACTTCTTTGGGCTGGTTCTTCTTCTAAATGGTGCTGGTTCTTTTTCTGTGCTCAGATTGCGGTTTGGTAATCTGCTTTAAGGAAAAAAGTCCCCATTTCATTCTTTCTTTACACTAATTTTATGCATCTCGTTTTTTCTGCTTTTGATTTTTAAAAGCATTTATCTGCAGACTCAATTTCCTATCTGCAATATAATTTTTTTTAATATGTCAGAAGTTTACAACAAACGTCAGAACTATTCATTCCTTAAGATGACAACAAACTGAAATCGAAAAAAAGACCTTTTCAGAAAAAAAACATGCATGTACTTGAGTATAATATGCTCCTCATAGATTTTCCTTCAAGCTCCGTAATTCATAGATTTACCATCAAAATTATGACAAAATTTTTTTCATCTATTTACTTTTCGATGATGGAGGTTAAAAATTTGTTTAAGAAAGCTTATTTGCCTCAAATTGCTTGTTACTAGGAGCTACTTTTATCATTTTGTATCTTAATTGTCGTCTGGGGGATTGTTTTCATAAAAAACCTCAAATTAAAATAAAATTAGTTTAATTTTATTATACCTAATTTTTTCATGTTTTTACTGAGACGGTTCAAATATCTGCTTACGCGTGACTAGCGCAAGTTAGATCGCCCGGTAATTGTCCTAAACTGACCTAAGTGGCAATATTTGAACCCCCAAAACTTGACAAAAAAGACAGGTGAAACAGTTTTTTGAAGTTAAGCTCAGGGTAACAATATTTTTGAAAGTTTTTTTTTTAAAAAAAACCGTCAAAGAGGCTAGTTAGAAAGTCGAAATCAGTCTGAAGAAAAAAAAATCATCGCGAACACAAATATTCTGTTACTTTCGTTACAAAAGTCGGAATAATTACGGTTCAATGTTTGATGCTTATTAACTTCAGTTCTCTTCTGTTGAGAGGGGGGACAAAGTGCATGCGGTTTGGAGAAGGGAGGAAAGTAAACATTAGTGGTGATGTGGAATAAAAAAATTACATAAGTTTCAAAAAATTTTTAAACATTTTTGAAGAGAACAACTTGTTGGCTTTCGCATTTATTTTAAATTACGAACCAAACAGCTGGAAACATTTGACTTCTATCGATTTAGTGTGGAAACATAAATAAAACACTCAATTATATAGAAGCATTTGACACTGTACATTGTTTCAGTTTTAGTCAATGAAAAATCGCTATAATTGAGATTGAACCTTGAAACTTCAGTGCGGATAAAAGTTAAATAAAAATGTTGACCAGGTGTTCTCAAAGCATTTCGTTTTCAAAATATCAAAATTTAATTTGAATCACATTTCTTTGAACTAATTTTGTTTGAGTGACAAATAAAAATAGTCACTTTTTTCAAAAAGCAAAACTTTTTTTTCAATCAAAACTTTTAATACATACTCTGGAAGTTCTTTTAACCCGTTCAAATTATTAGTAAAAGTTGATTTTTTTTCTGCGTGCATTGATTTTTTGGTCCTTTTTTTGATAAAAAGTGGCTCTGTTGTGGAATTTTACATTCAGTTTGCTGAAAATGCAGTAGACCGTATTTTCTTCTTTTTGGTGAATTACTAGGAATGACAACAATTTCAAATTAATCAGGATAAAAAGAAACATAAATTGCAAACTTTGCTGGCCAAACTGTAGAAATGAAAAAATTCCGGGTGTTTTGAATTGTTCGTTTTGTTTGATCGACTGAACTTCTTTGGGCTGGTTCTTCTTCTAAATGGTGCTGGTTCTTTTTCTGTGCTCAGATTGCGGTTTGGTAATCTGCTTTAAGGAAAAAAGTCCCCATTTCATTCTTTCTTTACACTAATTTTGTGCATCTCGTTTTTTCTGCTTTTGATTTTTAAAAGCATTTATCTGCAGACTCAATTTCCTATCTGCAAAATAATTTTTTTAAATATGTCAGAAGTTTACAACAAACGTCAGAACTAATCATTCCCTAAGATGACAACAAACTGAAATCGAAAAAAAGACCTTTTCAGAAAAAAAAACATGCATGTACTTGAGTATAATATGCTCCTCATAGATTTTCCTTCAAGCTCCGTAATTCATAGATTTACCATCAAAATTATGACAAAATTTTTTTCATCTATTTACTTTTCGATGACGGAGGTTAAAAATTTGTTTAAGAAAGCTTATTTGCCTCAAATTACTTGTTACTAGGAGCTACTTTTATCATTTTGTATCTTAATTGTCGTCTGGGGGATTGCTTTCATAAAAAACCTCAAATTAAAATAAAATTAGTTTAATTTTATTATACCTAATTTTTTCATGTTTTTACTGAGACGGTTCAAATATCTGCTTACGCGTGACTAGCGCAAGTTAGATCGCCCGGTAATTGTCCTAAACCGACCTAAATGGCAATATTTGAACCCCAAAACTTGACAAAAAAGACAGGTGAAACAGTTTTTTGAAGTTAAGCTCAGGGTAACAATATTTTTGAAAGTTTTTTTTTAAAAAAAAAACCGTCAAAGAGGCTAGTTAGAAAGTCGAAATCAGTCTGAAGAAAAAAAATCATCGCGAACACAAATATTCTGTTACTTTCGTTACAAAAGTCGGAATAATTACGGTTCAATGTTTGATGCTTATTAACTGCAGTTCTCTTCTGTTGAGAGGGGGGACAAAGTGCATGCGGTTTGGAGAAGGGAGGAAAGTAAACGTTAGTGGTGATGTGGAATAAAAAAATTACATAAGTTTCAAAGAATTTTTAAACATTTTTGAAGAGAACAACTTGTTGGCTTTCGCATTTATTTTAAATTACGAACCAAACAGCTGGAAACATTTGACTTCTATCGATTTAGTGTGGAAACATAAATAAAACACTCAATTATATAGAAGCATTTGACACTGTACATTGTTTCAGTTTTAGTCAATGAAAAATCACTATAATTGAGATTGAACCTTGAAACTTCAGTGCGGATAAAAGTAAAATATAAATGTTGACCCTCTGTTCTCAAAGCATTTCGTTTTCAAAATATCAAAATTTAATTTGAATCACATTTCTTTGAACTAATTTTGTTTGAGTGACAAATAAAAATGGTCACTTTTTTCAAAAAGCAAAATTTTTTTTTCAATCAAAACTTTTAATACATACTCTGGAAGTTCTTTTAACCCGTTCAAATTATTAGTAAAAGTTGATTTTTTTTCTGCGTGCATTGATTTTTTGGTCCTTTTTTTGATAAAAAGTGGCTCTGTTATGGAAATTTACATTCAGTTTGCTGAAAATGCAGTAGACCGTATTTTCTTCTTTTTGGTGAATTGCTAGGAATGACAACAATTTCAAATTAATCAGGATAAAAAGAAACATAAATTGCAAACTTTGCTGGCCAAACTCTAGAAATAAAAAAATTCCGGGTGTTTTGAATTGTTCATTTTGTTTGATCGACTGAACTTCTTTGGGCTGGTTCTTCTTCTAAATGGTGCTGGTTCTTTTTCTGTGCTCAGATTGCGGTTTGGTAATCTGCTTTAAGGAAAAAAGTCCCCATTTCATTCTTTCTTTACACTAATTTTATGCATCTCGTTTTTTCTGCTTTTGATTTTTAAAAGCATTTATCTGCAGACTCAATTTCCTATCTGCAATATAATTTTTTTAAATATGTCAGAAGTTTACAACAAACGTCAGAACTATTCATTCCTTAAGATGACAACAAACTGAAATCGAAAAAAAGACCTTTTCAGAAAAAAAACATGCATATACTTGAGTATAATATGCTCCTCATAGATTTTCCTTCAAGCTCCGTAATTCATAGATTTACCATCAAAATTATGACAAAATTTTTTTCATCTATTTACTTTTCGATGATGGAGGTTAAAAATTTGTTTAAGAAAGCTTATTTGCCTCAAATTACTTGTTACTAGGAGCTACTTTTATCATTTTGTATCTTAATTGTCGTCTGGGGGATTGTTTTCATAAAAAACCTCAAATTAAAATAAAATTAGTTTAATTTTATTATACCTAATTTTTTCATGTTTTTACTGAGACGGTTCAAATATCTGCTTACGCGTGACTAGCGCAAGTTAGATCGCCCGGTAAAGGTCCTAAACCGACCTAAATGGCAATCTTTGAACCCCCAAAACTTGACAAAATGACAGGTGAAACAGTTTTTTGAAGTTAAGCTCAGGGTAACAATATTTTTGAACGTTTTTTTTCTAAAAAAAAAACCGTCAAAGAGGCTAGTTAGAAAGTCGAAATCAGTCTGAAGAAAAAAATCATCGCGAACACAAATATTCTGTTACTTTCGTTACGAAAGTCCGAATAATTACGGTTCAATGTTTGATGCTTATTAACTTCAGTTCTCTTCTGTTGAGAGGGGGGACAAAGTGCATGCGGTTTGGAGAAGGGAGGAAAGTAAACATTAGTGGTGATGTGGAATAAAAAAAAACATAAGTTCCGAAGAATTTTTAAACATTTTTGAAGAAAACAACTTTGGTTTTCGCATTCTTCTTAAATTACGAACCAAACAGCTGGAATCATTTGAATTCTATCGATTTTGTGTAGAAACATAAATAAAACACTCATTTATATAAAAGCATTTGAACCGTACATTGTTTCAGTTTTAGTCAATGAAAAATCACTATAATTGAGATTGTCCCTTAAAACTTCAGTGAGGATAAAAGTAAAATAAGAATGTTGACCCACTGTTCTCAAAACAATTGGTTTTGAAAAAATCAAAATTTAATTTGAATCACATTTCTTTGAACCAATTTTGTTTGAGTGACAAATAAAAATGGTCACTTTTTTCAAAAAGCAAAATTTTTTTTTCAATCAAAACTTTTAATACATACTCTAGAAGTTCTTTTAACCCGTTCAAATTATTAGTAAAAGTTGATTTTTTTTCTGCGTGCATTGATTTTTTGGTCCTTTTTTTTGATAAAAAGTGGCTCTGTTATGGAATTTTACATTCAGTTTGCTGAAAATGCAGTAGACCGTATTTTCTTCTTTTTGGTGAATTGCTAGGAATGACAACATTTTCAAATTAATCAGGATAAAAATAAACATAAATTGCAAACTTTGCTGGCCAAACTGTAGAAATAAATAAATTCCGGGTGTTTTGAATTGTTCATTTTGTTTGATCGACTGAACTTCTTTGGGCTGGTTCTTCTTCTAAATGGTGCTGGTTCTTTTTCTGTGCTCAGATTGCGGTTTGGTAATCTGCCTTAAGGAAAAAAGTCCCCATTTCATTCTTTCTTTACACTAATTTTATGCATCTCGTTTTTTCTGCTTTTGATTTTTAAAAGCATTTATCTGCAGACTCAATTTCCTATCTGCAATATAATTTTTTTAAATATGTCAGAAGTTTACAACAAACGTCAGAACTATTCATTCCTTAAGATGACAACAAACTGAAATCGAAAAAAAAGACCTTTATCAGAAAAAAAAAACATGCATGTACTTGAGTATAATATGCTCCTCATAGATTTTCCTTCAAGCTCCGTAATTCATAGATTTACCATCAAAATTATGACAAAATTTTTTTCATCTATTTACTTTTCGATGATGGAGGTTGAAAATTGGTTGCAGAAACTTTGTTTGCCTCAAATTATTTGTTACTAGGAGCAATTTTTGACATTTTGTATCTTAATTGGCATTTGGTGGTTGGTTTTCATAAAAAACCTCAATTTAATTAAAATTATTTAATTTGATTACCTTTAATTTTTTCAATTTATTACTGAGAGGGTTTAAATCTCTGCTTACGCGTTACTAGCGCGAATTAGATCAACCCTTAATTGCCTCAAATCGACCGCATTGGCAATCTTTGAACACCCAAAACTTTACAAAAAGATCACAGGTGAAACAGTTTTTCAAATTTAAGCTCACAGTAACAATAGTTTTCGAAAGTTTTTTTTAAAAAAAAATCCTTCAAAAAAGGCTAGTTATCAAGTCGAAGTTACTCTGAAAGAAAAAAATCATCGTGAGAACAAATATTCGGTTAGTTTCGTTACCAAAGTTGGAACAATTACGGTTTTTTGATGCTTTTTAACTTCAGTTATTTTCAGTTGAAAGGGGGGCGGAGACAAAGTGCACGCGATATGGAGAAGGTGAAAAATTAAACATTAGCTAAACGTTAGCTGTAATGTAGAATAGAAAAAAACCACATCAGTTTCCAAAATTTTTAAACATCAAAAAAAAAACTTGTTGGCTTTTGCATTCGTTTTAAATTACGAACCAAACAACGAGAAACATTTGACTTCTACAGATTTCGTGTAGAAAACCAAATAAAACACTAAAACATAAAAAAACCATTTGACACCGTACATTGTTTCAAATTTAGTCAATGAAAAATCACTATACTTAAAATTGAACCTTGAAACTTCAGTGCGGATAAATTTGAAAAAAAAGTAGACCAACTCTTTAAAAAAAACGTTTCCAAAATATCAAAAGGTAATTTGAATCAAATTTCTTGCAAAATAAAGAAGTTTGCCTTTTTTCAGTAGGCAAATTTTTTTCCCGATCAAGTACTTCACTGCATAACTCAGGCAGTTCTTGTAAGCTATTCATATTGTAGTAGTAAAAATTCAATTTTTTTCTGCATGCAGTTTTTTTTTGGTCCTTTTCTGATAAAAATTGGCTCTGATATGGAATTTTAAACTCAATTTGCTGAAAATGCTGTAGACCGTAGTTTCCGTTTTTGTTGTGAAATTCTAGAAATGACAACAACTTCAAATTTATTAGAAGTTAAAAGAATTGTTGTCCAACTGTTCTCAAAGCAAATCGTTTCCAAAAATTCAAAAAGTAATTTGAATCACACTTCTTGCAAAATAAAAAAAATTGCCTTTTTGCAAAACGCAAACTTTTTTTCGAACAACTAATTCAATACATACTCTGGAAGTTCTTTTAAGCTATTCATAATATAGTACAAAAAAATGAATTTTTTGCGTGCAGTTCTGAGTGAAATTCTGCGTGCAGTTCTTTTTTGGCCCTTTTTTGATGAAAAGTGGCTCTGATATGGAATTGTACTTTCAATTTGCTAAAAAATGCTGAAGACATAGTTTCCTCTTTTCTGGTAAAATGCTGGGAATGAGAACAACTTCAAATAATTAAAAGTAGAAAAAAATGTTGACCAACTGTTCTCAAACCAAATTGTTTCCAAAATATCAAAAAGTAATTTGAATCTCTTTTCTGGCAAAATAAAAACAAATGTGCCTTTTTCCACAAGGCAAATTTTTTTCGAACAAATATTTCAATACATAACTCTGGCAATTCTTTTAAGCTATTCATATTGTAGTAGTAAAAATTGAATTTTTTTTCTGCATGCAGCTTTTTTTGGTCCTTTTCTGATATTATTTGGCTCTGATATGGAATTTTACACTGATATGGAACTTTACCTTGAATTTTCTTAAAATGCTGTTGACCGTAGTTTCCTCTTTTTGGTGAAATGCTAGGAATGACAACAATTTCAAATTAATTAGGACAAATAGAAACATAAAATGCAAACTGAGCTGGCCAAACTGTAGAAGAAAAACTCCGGTTGTTGTGAGTTGTTTATTTTGTTCGATCCACTGAATTTTATGGCTGGTTCTGTTTCTGAAAAGGCTGTTCCCTTTTCTGTGCTCAGATTGTGGTTTGGTATTCTGCTTTTAGGAAAAAATTCTCAAAAAGTTCTCAAAATTATTATGCATCTCATTTTTTCTCCATTTGATTTTTGAAAGCATTTATCTGTAGACTCAATTTTTTTTTGCACTATAATTTTGTAAATTATGTCAAAATTTTACAACAAACGTCAGAACTATTCATTCCTTTAAATGACAAAAAAGTGAAATAAAAAAAATTACTTCATAGACTTTCCTTCTAGCTCCGTACTTCATAGATTTACTATTAAAATTGTGACAATTTTTTTCTTCATCTATTTACTTTTCGATGATGGAGGTTAAAAACTGATTGAGGAAAGTTTATTTGCCTCAATTTACTTGTTACTAGGAGCTACTTTTACATTTTGTATCTTAATTGGCGTCTGGGGGATTGTTTTCATAAAAAACCTCAAATTAAAATAAAATTAGTTTAATTTTATTAACTTAATTTTTTGATGTTTTTACTGAGACGGTTCAAATATCTGCTTACGCATGACTAGCGCAAGTTAGATCGCCCGGTAATTGCCTAAACCGACCTAAGTGGCAATCTTTGAACCCCCAAAACTTGACAAATATGACAGGTGAAACAGTTTTTTGAAATTAAGCTCAGGGTAACAATATTTTTGAACGTTTTTTTTTTAAAAACCGTCAAAGAGGCTAGTTAGAAAGTCGAAATCAGTCTGAAGAAAAAAATCATTGCAAACACAAATATTCTGTTACTTTCGTTACAACAGTCGGAATAAACAACCTCAAATTAAAATAAAATTAGCTTTTTTTTATTACATTTGATTTTTTCATGTTATTACTGAGACGGTTTAATTTTCTGCTTACGCGTTACTAGCGCGAAATAGATCGCCCCTTAATTGCCCTAAATCGATCGCAATGGCAATCTTTGAACACCCAAAACTTTACAAAAAAGATCACAGGTGAAACAGTTTTTCAAATTTAAGCTCACAGTAACAATACCTTTCGAAAGTTTTTTTTGAAAAAAATCCTTCAAAAAAGGCTAGTTATCAAGTCGAAGTTACTCTGAAAGAAAAAAATCATCGTGAGAACAAATATTCGTTAGTTTCGTTACCAAAGTTGGAACAATTACGGTTTTTTGATGCTTTTTAACTTCAGTTATTTTCAGTTGGAAGGGGGGGCGGAGACAAAGTGCATGCGATATGGAGAAGGTGAAAGATTAATATTAGCTGTGATGTGGTATAGAAAAAACTCACATCAATTTCCAAAAATTTTTAATAATTAAAAAAAACAACTTGTTGGCTTTTGCATTCGTTTTAAACATTTGACTTCTATCTATTTCGGGTAGAAAACCAAATAAAACACTGAAACATAAAAACCATTTGACACCTTACATTGTTTCAAATTTATTCAATGAAAATTCACTATACTTAAATTGAACCTTGAAACTTCAGTGCGGATAAATTTGAAAAAAAAGTAGACCAACTGTTTGAAAAAAAAACGTTTCCAAAATATCAAAAGGTAATTTGAATCACATTTCTTGCAAAATAAAGAAGTTTGCCTTTTTTCAGTAGGCAAATTTTTTTCCCGATCAAGTATTTCACTACATAACTCAGGCAGTTCTTTTAAGCTATTCATATTGTAGTAGTAAAAATTCAATTTTTTTCTGCATGCAGTTTTTTTTTTTTGGTCCTTTTCTGATAAAAATTGGCTCTGATATGGAATTTCAAACTCAATTTGCTGAAAATGCTGTAGACCGTAGTTTCCGTTTTTGTTGTGAAATTCTAGAAATGACAACAACTTCAAATTAATTAGAAGTTAAAAGAATTGTTGTCCAACTGTTCTCAAAGCAAATCGTTTCCAAAAACTCAAAAAGTAATTTGAATCACACTTCTTGCAAAATAAAACATTTTTGTCTTTTTTCAGCTGTCAAAATTTTTTTTGAGCAAACAATTCAATACATAACTCTGGCAGTTCTTGTAGGTTATTCATATTGTAGTAGTAAAATTGAACTTTTTTTCTGCACGCAGTTCTTCTTTGGTACTTTTTTGATAAAAAGTGGCTCTGTTATGGAATTTTCCACTCAATTTGCTAAAAATGCAGTAGACCGTATTTTCCTCTTTTTGGTGAATTGCTTGGAATGACAACATTTTCAAATTAATCAGGATAAATAGAAACATAAAATGCAAACTGAGCTGGCTAAACTGTAGAAAAAAAAAGAAATTCCGGGTCTTGTGAAATGTTCATTTTTTTTATCTACTGAACTTTGGGGCTGGTTCTTTTTCTGAATAGGCTGGTTCGTTTTCTGTGCTCAGATTGCGGTATGTTTTTCTGATTTAAGAAAAAAAACTCTATTTCGTTTTTTGTTTACAAAAAAATTGTGCATCTTGTTTTTTCTCCATTTGATTTTTAAAAGCATTCATCTGTAGACTCAATTTCCTATCTGCAATATAATATTCCGAAATTATGTCAAAATTTTACAAAGAACGTCAGAACTAGTCATTTCTTGAAATGACAACAAAAGGAAATATAAAAAAAAGATATTTTCAGAAAAAAAATGCATAAACTTGCGTATAATATGCTTCGCATCTCATAGAGTTTCCTTCAAGCTCCGTACTTCAAAGATTTACTATCAAAATTGTGACAATTTTTTTCTTCTTCGTTTTACTTTTTGATGATGGAGGTTGAAAATTGGTTGAAGAAACTTTATTTGCCTCAAATTACTTGTTACTAGGAGCAATTTTTGACATTTTGTATCTTAATTGGCATTTGGTGGTTGGTTTTCATAAAAAACCTCAATTTATATTAAAATTATTTAATTTTATTACATTTAATTTTTTCAATTTATTACTGAGAGGGTTTAAATCTCTGCTTACGCGTAACTAGCGCGAATTAAATCGCCCGTTAATTGCCCTAAATTGACCGAAATTGCAATCTTTGAACACCCAAAATTTTATAAAAATAATCACATTGGCATTTGGTGGTTGGTTTTCATAAAAAACCTCAATTTAAATTAAAATTATTTAAATTTATTACATTTAATTTTTTCAATTTATTACTGAGAGGGTTTACATCTCTGCTTACGCGTTACTAGCGCGAATTAGATCAACCTTTAATTGCCTTAAATCGACCGCAATGGCAATCTTTGAACACCCAAAAGTTTACAAAAAAGATCATAGGTGAAACAGTTTTTCAAATTTAAGCTCACAGTAACAATACTTTTCGAAAGTTTTTTTTGAAAAAAATCCTTCAAAAAAGGCTAGTTATCAAGTCGAAGTTACTCTGAAAGAAAAAAATCATCGTGAGAACAAATATTCTGTTAGTTTCGTTACCAAAGTTGGAACAATTACGGTTTTTTGATGCTTTTTAACTTCAGTTATTTTCAGTTGAAAGGGGGGGGGGGGGGGGGGGCGGAGACAAAGTGCATGCGATATGGAGAAGGTGAAAGACTAACATTAGCTGTGATGTGGAATAGAAAAAACTCACATGAATTTCCAAAAATTTTTAATAATTAAAAAAAAAAAAATTGTTGGCTTTTGCATTCGTTTTAAACATTTGACTTCTCTCTATTTCGGGTAGAAAACCAAATAAAACACTGAAACATAAAAACCATTTGACACCTTACATTGTTTCAAATTTATTCAATGAAAATTCACTATACTTAAATTGAACCTTGAAACTTCAGTGCGGATAAATTTGAAAAAAAAGTAGACCAACTGTTTGAAAAAAAAACGTTTCCAAAATATCAAAAGGTAATTTGAATCACATTTCTTGCAAAATAAAGAAGTTTGCCTTTTTTTCAGTAGGCAAATTTTTTTCCCGATCAAGTATTTCACTGCATAACTCAGGCAGTTCTTTTAAGCTATTCATATTGTAGTAGTAAAAATTCAATTTTTTTCTGCATGCAGTTTTTTTTTGGTCCTTTTCTGATAAAAATTGGCTCTGATATGGAATTTTAAACTCAATTTGCTGAAAATGCTGTAGACCGTAGTTTCCGTTTTTGTTGTGAAATTCTAGAAATGACAACAACTTCAAAATTATTAGAAGTTAAAAGAATTGTTGTCCAACTGTTCTCAAAGCAAATCGTTTCCAAAAATTCAAAAAGTAATTTGAATCACACTTCTTGCAAAATAAAAAAAATTGCCTTTTTGCAAAACGCAAACTTTTTTTCGAACAATTCATTCAATACATACTCTGGAAGTTCTTTTAAGCTATTCATAATATAGTACAAAAAATGAATTTTTTGCGTGCAGTTCTGAGTGAAATTCTGCGTGCAGTTCTTTTTTGGCCCTTTTTTGATGAAAAGTGGCTCTGATATGGAATTGTACTTACAATTTGCTGAAAAACTATGAAGACATAGTTTCCTCTTTTCTAGTGAAATTCTGGGAATGACAAAAATTGCGAATTAATTAGGATAAATAGAAACATAAAATGCAAACTGATCTGGCCAAACTGTAGAAAAATGAAACTCTGGGTACTGTGAGTTGTTCATTTTGTTTGATCTACTTACCTTTGGTACTGATTAGATATCTGTCAACTATGTCACGAGTCGACCAACGGTCGATCATTTGACAGTACGTGTTAGGTTTAGTACAGACATTTTAATTGACACATCATTATTCTTATTTTTTTAAATTCTTAGTTAGTGTACATAGATTGTACTTACTCAAGTTTCACATTAGAATAGTTTATTATGGTTCAGTCACACGAATCGAATCTGCTAAGAATTCCTGCTCTCTGGAGCCACCACATTTTTGGACACACTGGAGCGACCATTTTCAAATGGCATCCACAGCAAAGGAGAATCTGGACATCGACGATTCGAGTGGACCTGATGTCCCAGAAAACCAGATTCCAATCCTAGAACAACCCACAGGAAGTGAGTCGAAAACAGAAAGAGCCTGTCGGGAGGCAAGAAGTAGCACTGCCATGAAATCCTACGAAGCCGCCGAAGAGAAGAGAATAAACGACGAAAGAATTTAATTCGGAGGGTTGAGAAGAGCAGAAGCCGATAAGAAGTCGAGATCCATCCTTTTTCTAGCCCTCGAAATGAAGGGAAAAGGGTATGCTCTCAGGAAAACCCTAGGCTAAACTTTTTATTCATCTCTTTATCTCTTTTAAGCAATTTTAGCACCTGTTGATCTAGCTTTGAACAAACATCCAAACGTTACAATTGCGTGGTACAAATTTTTAAAACGGAAACAAAAAGACACGCAATCCTTCGAACAGTTTTGTGGAGCAATGACGGACTTTGCTAGCACCTGCAATGTTAGAGAGTCAGACAAAGCAGAGTGGATTAGGATTGTAATTTTTGTAACATGAGAAATAGTGTGAACTTAGGGAGAAAGTCAGGCCCTAATGAACGGAAAGGGGTACTTCAATAATCAAAAGCTAACAAGTATGACGAAATTGCTCAATGTAAAAAAAAACAAGTAAAGAAAGAACCAAGTCTCAACATCGAAAGACGCAACACGTGTACGAAATGCGGAAACTCTTTCACAAAAGGACACTAAAACGTCTGTCCAGCTAAAGATATTATGCCAAGCTTCAACTCATTCATTGTAAATAACCAAGTAAAGAAAGAACCAAGTCTCAACATCGAAAGACGCAACACGTGTATGAAATGCGGAAACTCTTTCATAAAGGGAAACTAAAACGTCTGTCCAGCTAATGATATTATGCCAAGCTTCAACTCATTCAATGTAAATAACCAAGTAAAGAAGGAACCAAGTCTCAACATCGAAAGACGCAACACGTGTATGTAATGCGGAAACTCTTTCACAAAAAGACACTTAAACATCTGTCCAGCTAAAGATATCTTTTTAAAAACGAAGATCACTTGGCAAAATTATGTAAATCAAACAACAAAATATCTAGTGTAAATAATATAATTGATTCTGTCAATACTGAAAATTGCAAATACGTTCCGTCGGAAGATTTCTTGAGCGACAACCAAGAAACACGTGGAGTAATTAACGCTTGGAATGAAAACGGCCAGAGTGCCAATGATGACTATTCAATTTTGAGTGCCAGGAGAATTAACGATTAAAATGGATTGGAAGCAAAGAAATTTCGGTTGGAAAATTATTGTATATATGAACATACCTGTGGATTCGGCCAGCCCAGTGAGCTTTTTAAAGCAAAAAGTGTTGCACAAGCTGAAATTAAGATACCCAACTTGATGATTCTTCCTGTGGATAAGCGAAATAAAAGATTGTGCTGCAGTTTTACGGACAATACAATTAATATATTGGGCAAAATCTTAGTCAGAATTCAATACAACGGGTGGATATGTGAAGAGACCTTCTTTTTATTACGGGAGGACACGAAAGAAACATCCTGGGCAACGACAAACTTCCAAAAGTAGGTATAGAAGTAAAACAGAAAAATTGCCCAGTGCCGATCTACACCGGGTAAGGAAAAAGCCCATAACTTAAAAGTTTTGACAATTGAACTTTTTGCGAATAGAATCAGCAAGATACCAAACAACCATAAAGTCACACATTTCCATTCCCTTTTGATACCTGTCCAGACAAAAGGCAAAACAATACCCCTAATTTTATTATCGCGAGTAAATAAGGAGTTAAGAAGAAGGGAAACAGAGGGTCATATTGAAAAACTTGAGAATTGCGACGAAGATTGCTTTATAAGCCCAATTGTGGTAACAAGAAAAAAAGACAAATCAATTAAAATACCCTATACTGAAAACTACTGAATGACCAGGTTTTGAAAAATAAATACCAGATGCTCAAAATTCATAAATTTATCGATAATTTAGCTTTGCAATTGTCAGAAAAGGCCGATGGGCAGGCCTGGTTTAGTAAAGAATGCATATAATCAACTCAATTATGTGGAAAGACCAGTAAACAGTGCAACTTTAGTATTATAGGAGGAAATACTACTGGAACATACAGAATTTGAACATGGCTACATGGACTTGGCAATATGCCCAAGGAGTTTCAAAGAGTCATTTACTCACTTTAAAAGGAATATTGTACACAAATTGTTGCATAGATGACATACTAGTGGCTTCCAAGGGAACTGTAGAAGAACATAAAGCTACTGCGCAAAGAATACAGAGAACCTTGGTCAAAAACATTATGTTACTGAAATAGGGAAAATTTGCATTTTTCAAGAAGGAGATAGATGGCTTGAATTTACGATCTCAGAAGCCGAAGTCAGAGCGTTGGTTGTAAAAGCAGATGCAATCAAAAATCTCCTAATTCCAAAAGACATCTCTGAAAGTCGTTCATTCTTTGGTTCAATTAGCCAGTACGTTAAACTTTTTCCAAACGTTTCCCTCTTAAGTTCCTTTTTACGACCATTGCTTAACAAAAACTCGGTGTACCAATTGGACAACAGTCATTCTATTGCATTTGAAAAGTTAGTAATCTGATATTGTAAATATTACAGAGAATAGCCATTTCGACATCAAAAAAGAAACAATTTTGAAAACAGATCCCTTTAGGTGTAGTCTGGGCATCTGAACTTTCTAGAAACTATTTAAATGGTTCTCTTTTCGAAAACGTCACGGACCGCAAGGCGCTTCTGTCCGCGTTTTCGGCGAATCACAGTTACAAAACAATGCACATATGACGAACCCTGTGGGTAAACAGTTTCACTTTTTAATTTCAAAATTTCTCACCATTTAGTTTCACTGATCTTTTATCAAGACTACCTGCAGGCAAAAATTGACCGCCATCCTACTAAGACCAAGGATTCCTCGTGGCTTCTATTGACAACATTTATAATATTTTAACGAATTCATCTAATTCGAGTCCTGTAAATATAGTAATTGTAGATCGACCGTCGGTCGCTGTAATTACAATGTATTTACTAATTTCCCGTGGGAAACGAATATTGCTAGCGATGTGATTGATCGAAACTTTATCGATAATTCTTTAGCTCAGAATTATTGCTGCTATCATTTTTTGTATTGCCCAGTCGCTCAAACTTTGCAAAAAATCCCACGTTAGATCAGAAAACTGCTCATGTAATTGCATACCTATAGATAATTTCAATTATAACTACAAAAGCACTTCATTTACGAATAAGGTAATTGTTCAGGAAGAACATAATATTACCCAAAATTTGAAGACGAGACTCTAAATAATGATCATGCGGCCTTTTCATCATCAGCACTTATACCAAAAATTCTTTCTTCTAAGAAGCTTCTCCAAATCATGACCAAGGACGATAAACTTTTATGGGACCTAATAACGACACTAAAGAAAATCCGCCCACTGGGAATTCACGGATCGTGTATGAAAAAATACGAGAAGGACTTGCACACTAAGGAAGAGCTGCTATTCCTGGACAACAAACTTGTGGTACCAGCAGCGGTCCGGAGGGCGTTCAGTTCAATGTTGCACGAATCCCACTCAAGCTAGCTCGGCATAAAATTTCCGGCTGAAAATATTTGGTATTTGGTGGCCGCATATCTATAGAGAGATCTACCACCATGACAGGTCTTGCAGGCAGTGCCTAAAAGCTGGTAAGAACCTTAAGGTTTTGTTGGGATCGGAGCACTCGAGCAAACTTCCGGACACAGAATTGTCATTTGCCAGCGAAGAGATAAATTTAGAGATTTTCACGGCCATTTCGACGCTTTTTGGGAATCGAAGAAATACATTTCTTTTTGCATCGATAGTTTTATCAAATTTCCCTCGACAAAAGTATTTACCAAAACTTCGTAAAATTCGCTGTCTTCGCTGTCTTGAACGATTATTGCCATCTTGCCGGCTTTCCAAGAAAAATCGGAGTCGACCATGGGTCATGTTTTTTATCACTCATTTTTTTTTAGTGAAAAATTCAATATTGAAGTAATTTACTGTACAGTAGGAGATCATAGATCAAGTGGACTAAAAGAAAGACTTTTATATACCGTAAAATCCAATTTTCTCGCTCCTGAACTGAAAAAATTAATTAGAACAAACAAATTATCAAACAACATTCCATCGGATGTACCCGGTTTGAAAAACATTTCAACCGCACTGCTAATACAAGGTGAAAAAAACCTTATTTCTGTTGATAACCGTTTAGATCAAGAGAATTTTGATCTTGTCGGACCATCGGGCGAGAAACTGGGAGCTCCATGATGGGGCAGAGGACGGATAACAAGACGCAGACATGGATCTTTTTTCAGACTCAGAAACTAACCTCCCTCTGGCCAAGGTCTCCTCAGGAAACCGGACTACCCCGATCTCTGCCGCCCAACGTAGACGCCCTTCACATGTGAAACTGACCACCAGAGGTAATCTTTGAAAAAAAATTAATCGGAAAAACGGAGACCCGTATTTTAATCCCGTAAAGGAGGCAATCGTTGATTCACCAGAACACACGGTTACTCTAGAAAATGGACACATTTTACGAAATTCAGATCTAGCGATCAAATGGCAAATAACTCCAGGCCCTCCAAAAATTCTTGTTAACCCACCACCCATTGGTACCGATCTTGAAAACATGCTGAGTTTAGCTGGAAAAAGGAAAAAGTTGCTACACGAAAAGGACACCCTTGAGAAGACAACTTCTGGCAACTCGATGCCTACGCTTGACACCACTCATAATCCCCCGGAAATAGTGATCATTCCTGAATCGCCATAGAAAATCTCAGAGTTCTCTCTCCGTCTTGTTTGTTAAAATTAAATTCTCGGGACGGCTTGATTACTTCGAGAACGTTTTGAACAACAACGCTCCGATATGTCAGGAGACAGCAACAGATCAAAACTTTGACTGGAGTGTTATAGGTGACTATAAGACGCCGAACGCAGAGCCTGAGAGTTTAGTGGACCGACGGTCGCTGTCCAATCAAGCAGACTACCGGGACCATCGATATCTGGTTCGGCAGTAGAACCAATTTTGCTGGAGAACTCACCAGAGGAAACGCCCCACATGGTCACTCAGAAGAGACCCTCATCCAGACCTAAACAAAATTTAGGACCCCACAGTTTTACCGGGAGCGCAGATACGTCGATAACGTAGAGGAAAACGAGAAATAATCTAGACTCGAGGCCGACTTAGCAACACCCCTAGCCTTCCCTTGTTGGTCACCTTTGGACTTCCTCACTCCTCTCCCTAATTCTCCTCAAAAACAGAATGTTGTCGCTGAAACAACGCTTACTTGGTCCTCCAACAATTCAACTCCAACCGGGGCTGCTCATTCCGTTTTCCTGACCCCAATTTCGTGGAAATCTCCCAATGCGAAAACCACGACTCGATTCAACAGCGGAACAGATCAAGACTCTATAAGCAAAATCTCCTCAACATTGACCAATACTTGAGACAATCTCTAGATGAATTTGATGCAATATTCAAGTAAACCTACAAGAACTTAAGTAAACTTAAATATACATTTTTCTTAATCTTCAACCTCATGACCATTTTAAAAATTTCATTGCCTATTTACTTTGCCCTATCATTTTATCTATGTAAACATTTAGGTATACATTTGGTAGTGAAAATTGTTTTATTCTCTTTGTATTATTAGTGTAGATTAAATAAGTTCACCCATTTGTACAAGTTTGTACATACCAAACCTAAATTGTAGATACCTAAGTTTCGTTCTGTTCATTCCATTCTCTTTGGTGCAGTTTGTAATTTTGTTCACTCTACTTTTAAGGGGGAAATGGGTGTATAAAGAGTTAACTTTTAGTTAATCATAACGTTTAATTTTTTTTAGTTGGGGAATGTTGTGAGTTGTTCATTTTGTCTGATCGATTGACCTTTGGTATTGATTAAATACTTGTTAACCATGTTACAAATCGACCAACGGTCGATCATTTGACAGTACGTGTTATTTTTAGAACAGACATTTTAATTGACACATCGTTATTCTTATTCTTTTAAGTCTTAGTTAGTGTACATAGGTTGTTCATATACAGGTTTGATAATAGAATCGTTTATTACCGGGCTCAAATGAACTCTTTGAATCGAGTTTTGTAGCAAACAACATTATATGGCTTATTATACTCAAATGCTCCATCTAGATTATCGTATTTTTGATCAATTTTCTCTTTAAAAACTGTCAGTTTTCTAAAAATTTACCCCGAATCAAAAGTTTCATAGAGATCCTTTCATTTGAGTGGAAAGGTTCTCGCGGTAGATGAAAAATAAATTTTCCGAATCAATCATAAAACTATATCCATTTGCTGATGTTTTGGTTCTTAAAAAAGCTTAAAATATGCATCGCAAAACAATTCTAATGGGAAAGAAATGAAAAAAAAAACTTATAAACTTGAATTTAATGGAAAACTTTAAAAATATTTTTCTCATTTTTCATAGGAACCAACGTCCACAGAAAGTATAAAGTATAAAAAATTTAGATGCAACTTCGAAGACAAAAATGGACAAACAAAAGGGATTATAATCAATTATAATCAATTATATTGGATTTTTGTGCAAAACTAATGAAAAAGAAATTTGAATAAAAATAATGGATTATAATCAATTATAATCGATTATAATTGAATCAAAAAATAGGCGAATAAATAATCGATTATAATGGAATATAATTAAATATAATTTGATTTTAAAAAGAGAGATTATAATCGATTATTAATTGATTAAAATCGGTTGTTTCTCAATTATAGTGAGACTGGTACTAAAATTGTAACATAATCGATTATTAACGCTTGAAACTGGATGCGGGTACTGTTTAACTTTTGATTTAAAGAATATGTAGTTTCAAAAAAAAAGAAAACTTTCCAATCAAATAACTAGCACTCCCGAAAATGCTACTTAAACAACTTTCGCGTCTCAAGTTTATGAAACTTGCAATGCCATCATACACTTGCATACACTGGGTCTAGGACAACAAGCCAAAGGGACTTCAGGCCGAAAATTAAACTTTACAAGCACCTCTAATCATTATTTTTTCATCTGTAAAATGTTGCTTTTCAAAATCTTAGGCTAGTTTAGTCCATAATAAGCGTTATTTATGACAATGCATTAGTTGAAAATATTAGCCGTTTTTTGAAATGCATAAATTATAAACAAGAAAATTACCTTCAACCGTGTTTTATTTTTTAACTTTCGTAAACATCATTTGGAGGTTTAAATTTTGTGAAAACGCTAATAATTACAGAATTAAGATCATGAAATTGAGAAATTCTTCAAAAACGTTTTCAAATTAACCTTATTTCATGACTTAATGAGAAAATTTTCGGCTTGAAGTCCCTAATTTTACGATTCGGCTTGAAGTCCCGTCGGCTTGATGTCCGGCAACCGCATACACTTAGTTAATGGAAATTGAATTCCAATGAATAGCTATGAATGTCAACCAGTGTCGACTAAACGCGTAGACTGTCAGTTATACAGAAAAATTTTATAATCGACATGCTCTACCTTACTTAAAAACAAACCGCAGTTTGGCATATCAAAGCTGGCAATCATTATGATTATTTGGTAAGAAATAAACATATTTATCTATTCTTTGCAAAAATATCTGTTCCAGCAACGCAGATTTTTGAGAGCTCAGTAACTTTTGGACACCGTGACAAAAAAGCACCGAATTTTTTTCATCCCTTTGTTTTTTATAGTAAGTAGTGTGTGTGTGTGTGTGTGTGTGTGTGTGTGTGTGTGTGTGTGTTTGTGTGTGTGTGTGTGTGTGTGTGTGTGTGGCCCCTCAGCAATTCGCATCCATGACGGTCTTTTGACCGTCATGGATGCGAACTTAAGTGATCTCGGGTTCGAAGCGCGCCGTTGATGGTGTGGATGCTCTTTCAAAGCACAATAGTTGTTCTGCCGCCCAAATTGGGCACTCTGTCAACCAGTGTAAAGTGTCTTCTGACTTCTTATGTTTCATTTTCGTGCATTGTAGAAAGGGGGCACGATTTAGTCTAAGTCTGCTTATCGTGACCTCTTTTTCTCTTCAGAGCTTCTCGTTGAAGTTCGGGGGATAGCCGTCTGGTATTAGTCTATGTTGATGGTTGTAATCCATGTCCTTCAGATATTTGCTTCGTTTTCGGTCCTTGCCTGTACATAATTATCACCTTCCAAATATTTTCGACATTACTTTCTTGCAGTCTTTGCTGACCTACCGATCTCAAGTCCGATCTGAGGCCGTTCTTCCCTCGTGATCTTAGTTCGCGCCAGTAGATGTAGACGATGGGTTTTCCCAGAACGTTTGGCACTTCGACAGAAGATTACCCGCTCCGTCTGCTCCTGCTTGTTCTAGGGAGTATATTTCATCTTCGCAGCTAGTTTGTGGGAATGGTGAATGTAAGTAGCGGAATTCAGCCTCAAGTAGAATAGTAACCCGCCGTTACTCCTGAGATCGTAGTTAAAGTCTCTTTCTAATCGTGCATAAATCTTTTCAAAATGGTTTAATAAAAAGTCAAGACTTATCTAGAGAAATTAAACAAGACTGCTCGTATCAGGGCAAAAAGCAGCCGTGGCAGGATACTGCAGTGGTGTGCACACCCGATTGGTTCCATGCAGATCAAGGGATTGATAACCCGAGGCAGCTTGTGAAATTGGTCTGAAAAGAAAAACACCCTTCGAAAATCGGAACAAAAAGAAATCATCAGACAGGAGGGAAAACTTGTAACTGTAAAATTTAGCTGTCAAAAGTGTAATTTGCCAATTTCTAGTTTTTTCATTGTTCCATTTTTTGAAGAAGAAATTGGAATAATTACGACGATTTTTAAATTGCTCTTTTGCCCAACTGAAATAACTACCTCGTAATATGTTGTATTCTTCAACACGCATGTAATACCTCAATGTATGATCTTCTAATTCCAGAGTCCGAATGGATCGACAAAGAGATAATCTAATCCGAAGCGAGATAAAAACAACTAGTTTGAATCAATGTTAATTCATGGTCTGACCGTTCATTCGGTCGTTATTTGAGAGAAGGTCTCTCAAGGTCGGTTGACCAGCCATATGTATGGTTATATGATACATCAACATAAAAGATATGTATAAATATATATAACTAAGTTTTGTCGGTCCATGCCGGATGGCATTCCCCCTTGAAACGATTTTAATTTACTAATTATAGATATGAATTGAGTTTCAGGGTCCGCGTGGGACCGTTGCAGTTTTTGAGTTTTTATTCCCCGTGGGACTCTTCTTGCTTATTGTGTTCCTCGTCGTCCTGCATCTCAGCGTCATCGTTTTTTTTTCTTGTCTATGTCTTTAATAAGTAGAAAATCATTGTTAATTTCTGCCATATCCTCTTCAGTTAGTGACGTCAGATCCACCACTTTGGTTTGTTTGTTGTTATGTTTTGGACTGATGGCTTCAATGAATTTTATACAGGCTTGGTATTTCGGGGTCTTGTCCGAAAAACCAATCTCTTGAATAAGAGACTTTAAACTTGGGTACTCCAATTTTTGTTGCTCAGATGGCGAGTCTATTTCGAAGCGAATGTCTTTTTGTCCGTCGTTGCTCTCTAATTCGGTAATTGTATTTTTAGGATGGCATTTCCAAATGCGTTTGACAGCGCCGATTGGCGATTTCGTGTGGACTTTCAATGTAGTTCCAATGTTGGTGGTGTTCCTTTTTGATTTTGCCGTTTTGTCGAAGGGGCTACATCCTCAGAGGATGTGATGGATCGATTGTCGTCTGAATGACTTATTTCTGATTTTTCAAGTGTTGTTTTTCCCTTTTCTAATGCTAGGTCCGTTTGTAGGGTCATCCCTCTGGTTTGTGGTTTTGTTGTTGGTCGTCCTCTAGTTCTTTTCCCCGTTGCCTTTGCCTTTCGTTTGGTTGGGCTGCTCGTTTGTTGTCTCAGTTGCTTTTTCGTTTGTTTCACTGGCAAGCCCGTAGTCTCATCCTCCTTGAACATTGCGTGTTTTCTATGTCTAAAAAATGTAGACATGGTCCAGATCTCCGTGCGGATTTATACGCGACATAATCACTAAGTCGAGATGGTCTACAGTGTTCGTAAATTAGAGGGTTCGGTTTAAAAGCTGCTCCGCTATTCCTTAACAAACTTGGTTGTTTGCGGAATGTTTGTACCCAAGCGGTGTGTGGAGTATATGTTAAAGTTTTCCCGTCAACTGTTTTATACCTTTGTTCAAAGGTATTTGGGTTTTTCACTTTCGTTGCTATCCTAATGGTTTTCCGCGCCACCTGCTCTATACCTTTCTTAGTATGTGCGTCTATTGTTTTCTGTATCCCTTTGTATCTTACTTTAAGCTTACTTTTGGCTAGTTCTATAAGTTTAAGATCTGCACCTGTTTTCTATTGAGTCGCAGAATTAGCCGTTTGAAGTTTTTTTGGCATTTGTGGGCTTGTCTTTTTTTTCTCTAACAGACACCTCGTCCTCTGACCATCTTTGTAGATCATGCATGATCTCAGCGGAAATGGCGGCTCGGTTATGTTCGTTCTATCTAAACATGCATGTTTGGGTTTTCCCAATTTAAGTTATTTGATGTACTGCCTGTTGCGATATTTGATAAAGGAGTGTTTAGTTTGGGGCCCATGTGTGCCTCAAACGGTGAGTTTTTTGTAATGCCGTGTGGTGTGATCTGTATTGTTTTTATGATCTCGGCTAAATCGGAAGCTCGCCGGTACAGTGTGTTTGTTTTGTCGATTCTCATTACCGCTAACCTGCGTTTTAGTGTTTGTATCATTCTTTCAACTACCCCGATTACTCTGTGATCGTCAACCAGTTCAAAAAGTAGTTTTATATTATTGGAATCGCAAAAAAGTTGAAATTTCTGTGCTCTGAAGGTTTGAGCCTGATCACATCTTAATCTTTGCGGTACACCGTTTTTGGAAATATAGCGCTGCATGAACTTGATATCAATGTCTGCTGCTGTGTTGGAAACAATTTTCGCGGTAAGGAAACTTTGACCATTTATCCATGGCAACCAAATTATAAGCATCCCTATTTAATTCGTCAGGAAGGGGTCCTGCGAAATCTAATTGAACTTCCTCGTTAGCTTCTACTACTGGTTCCATGAGAAATGAATGTTTTTTCCTATAATGGGTGTTAAGTTTTTACCTTGTTCAGTGCAATGCTTGCAGTTTTGTGCCATATGGACAAAAGTTCCGTGGATGTGAGGTAACCAGACGTGTTGACTCAGATCCAACATGGCCACCGATCCTGGATGAGTTACATGGAGGCTATCGAGCACTATCTGTCGTAATTGAGTGGGTTTTACGATCCTTTCGTCGATTAGTACACAGTCTTCGCGTACGTGGAGCTGATTGCGAATTTTATGCCAATAGGGTCCATATGAGGTTTTGATGGCCTGCCAATCCCTCTTTTTGACGAAATTAATGAGTGGGCGGAGATTTCGGTCTTTCTTTGTTGCCGCGGCAATAAATCACACTCCCAGCACCCGTTGAAGCTTTTTCCTGAAGAGTGGGGTGTCCTCCTCGCCTTCCGTTGTATTTGTGGCCTTTTCTAGTGTTGCCACCAGTCCCTCTGTATTCAACTCATGACTGGCTTCGAGTGACGTATTTTTCGTCATCGTTGGGGGTGTCTCGTTATGCCTCCTTTCTTCTTGGACTGTCTTTGTAATGACGGTAAAATTTTTTCCATGAAGATAATATTTGAAATGTTCAACTGCCCAAACTACTCCTAATAATTCTAGTTCGTTTACGGAATTTTTTTCCTCGAGGGAGTTTAAAAAACGTGATGCATACCATACAGCTATCCAACCCTCTGGTGAATTTTGTTCTAATGCTGCCCCTATCCCTGTGTTAGATGCGTCGCAAACTATGCGAGTTTCTAATTGTTGGTCAAAGTGTTTGTTTTGTGTAATTTCAGCTACTAATTTTAGTATGTTTTTGAAAACTGTGTTGTGTTCTGTTGACCAGTCAAGTGGGTTTTTTCTTTTCTGTGATTTTTAGCAATGGACGGAGGACGGCAGCTGCTTGTGCTAAGTTCGGTATATATCGCGTGAGGTGTTGTATTGACCCCATAAAACTCTTTAGTTGTTTGAATGTTTTTGGTGCTGAAAGTTTCTCTATTGCTTCACTTTTCTTAATGAGTGGTGTTGTGCCTTCGCTATTAATGTTGAATCCTAACCACTCAATTTGTTTACAAGCGAACTTACAATTCTTAAGCGAAATTGCAAGGTTTTCTTCATCTAATCTGTCCAAAACTGCTTTCAGCTTCTGTTGATGTAACTCTGTGGATCCTTTCGCAACGATCAGTATATCATCTAAGTATGCATATGCGTTCGTGGAGTTTGTCAAAGTTAAGTCAATGGCTTTTTGAAAATCGGCTGGCATATCCGTGAGGCCGTAAAATCCTGTTTGGAATTGATACGTTCCTGTCGCATTGCCACCGATTAAACTGAAACTGCATTGTTCGCGCGTTTTCTGATCCAGCTGGATTTGAGAATATGCGTACCGAAGGTCAAGTTTTGAAAACAACGTCTGTTTTGTTTTGCCTGATTTTACTACTTGTGCAATTTTATCCAGTAATAAATCGATGTTAGGCATTTGATACTTGTTTTTGTGGATAAATTTGATGATTTTCTTTGAATCCAACGCAAGGTTAACTGTCTGATCCTTTTTTACTGTGATGACAATTGGATTGATGAATTGTTTATCCGAGCACTTATCCAGTTTGATAATATGTTTCTGATCAATTAGTTTGTTTAATACTCCCTCCGCTCGTTCTTGGAGATGTATCGGAATGCGTCGACCTTTCTGTTGAATCGGAACGAATTCTTGAATGAACTGTGTTTTCATTGTGTGAGTTTTGGATTTTCCGATACGTACGCACAGTTGTGCAAAGTTGTCTTCGACCCATTATTTGATTGATGGATTAGACTCTTCTTGTTCTCGTATAGCATGTACGTTTTGTTTTTGTTGTTCTTGGATTAGTTTGATACCAATCTGCGGTAACAGGTTCCTTCCGATAATATTTGATTTTTATCATCTACCACGATGAATGGAGCTGAATGAATTTTTCAACCTCCTGACTCGATACTAATAATCAATCTTCCCTTTAGAACGATCGTTTCACCATTATAGCACGCTAAATTTTGTGCGGTTTCTCTTGTTGCGATAGTTTTGAACAGTGCCTTTTTGTCGTAATATTGAATGCGCCGTGCAATTTTTTCGTTTAGGAATGACATCGGGCTTCCCGAATCTGCTACAGCAAATAATTGTTCTGAATTTGTTTTTAGTTTGACTATGTGTCCGTTGAGATCTTCCTCAGCCTGTCTTCTTGTGATTTTAATCTCGAATGATTCCGCGATTGCCAACACCGAAAAGTTATCTATTTGACAATCGTCCCAACCGTTGCTTGAAGAAAACTCAACAAATGCCACTGGGTCCTTTTCCGTTTCGAGACTTTCAGTCTCTAGCTCCATCTGATGATCTATTTGTGTATCTTCTAGATAGTTCAATTGAGTGGAACGGCATACTTTAGCGAAGCGGTCCCGTTTGGCGCATTTTGCACAAATTTTATATTTTGCGGGGCAGGACTGTAAATGGTTTTGATTATACTGATTTCCGCATTTATAACACTGTTTTTGACTACTTGTGTTGGAAGCTCTTTGTTGTCCTCTGGTATCTTGTGACTCGCGTTGAAACGGTCGCCCTCGAGTGCCTTGTCCTCTTTGCACGTTTTGAATGTTAGAGTACTTGACCGGTTCGTGCTTTGGCGTAATTTGATGTCCTCCGAACGGGTTGATTTTCATAGTACGACTATGTTCGATTCCTTTTTCTCTACGTATTGCATATTCGTACGCGTCTTGTGGGCTCCTGGTTTGTGCCAATAGTTCTTCGGCTATTTTGTCATTGTTCATGTGTGCTGTGACCATGTGCCGAACCCATTCATCCTCGCGGTCCCTGCAATCAGCTCGTGATGCTAGTTCCTCGAGGTCCGAATGGAATTGTTCTAAACTCTCTGTTTTCTTTTGTTTTCGACAGATGAAATTGTATCTTTCAATAGCGATTATTCTAGTTGTTACAAAAACATCCTCGAGGGTTGTCATCAGTTCTTGTATTGACACATAATGTAGTTCCAAATTGGGTCTTTTCTGTTGTATTTGTCTTTGTCCTTCGGCTCCTAAACATAAGAATTTGTAGCTGCGTACTTTTGCGTCGGCTTCGTCCCATCTGAATGAATTACAGAGTACTCCTTTCCCCCGTGCTTTTATCACGTGGTGGTTTTCCCAACCAACTCTTTTCTCTTGATTTCTGACCTCTCTGTTCTTCCTTTGTTCTTCGGTTTCTCCCGTGATTTCAACCTCGTACACTGGCTCTGATGGTTCGACTAATGTTGGTAGGGCTCTCAATAGATTTCCTACTTCTATTCTATTCTTCGCGAATATGGCTAATTCCGTTATTGCTGCCCACTTAGACCACTCTAATGGTGGTTAGACAGATGCCTTCTCCCAGAACGGGTTTATGTTAAGTGGGTTTTAAGAGTATCCTGCTGGCTGCGCCATGTCATACCTCAACGTATGATCTTCCAATTCCAGAATCCGAATGGATCGACAAACAGATAATCTAATGCGAAGCGAGATAAAAACAACTAGTTTGAACCAATGTTAATTCATGGTCTGACCGATCATTCGGTCGTTATTTGAGAGAAGGTCTCTCAAGGTCGGTTGACCAGCCATATGCTACATCAATATGCTACATGATATGATACATCAATATGCTACATGATATCATACATCAACATAAAACATGTGTATAAATATATATAACTAAGTTTTGTCGGTCCATGCCAGATGACAACGCATACGCGGTAAAAAAAATCATTCAAAATGAATTGAGGCCACCAATTTGGTCTTTTCAATAGGATAAAGGGCGCTACTTTTATTAAGTTTTTGTAAGTAATGCGAGGGGATAAAAAAAGACAAAAAACTTTTATGAAATCTTTCATGTTCATAATTTTTTTTTTATAATTCAAAACTTTTTCATCGGCTTTTGCTTGCAGTCGGTGTTTTGCTACGATATAAGAGCAATATTGCTTACTTTAAATACTCAAAATGATTTAAAAGTTAGGGAACCAATGAAAATGCAGGACAATTTTTCCAGAGACTCCAGTCAGAGAGCCAAAAAAGGGGCACATGAACTTGGACAAACAATAGAGCTAGTAAAGGGTAGACAAAAACTGAAAGCAGGTTAAAACAATTGAAGGGGATTTTCGGATTTTCAGAACGTTAAATCGCTACTGCTATTGTTCATGATGAACATCTTATGGATCCTGGTTAACCAAAATTGTTGAGCTTAACGGTTTAGTTTTGGAGGTTTTGAGAACCGTCAAATTTTAGAGAAGTGAAATCTAATTGAGGAACTTGACTCCGATATCACGAGATCAGACGACAAACATTGGTTCATCGTCCACATATGGGAAGCTGATTTAGTATCACTCTACGCTCTCGAATCCTGCTGTTGATCGAACACTTATACCTTGTTTTGATGCTCACTTGAAACACGGTCAAAGCAGTACGCACACGCAGGAGTGAAATTTAGTTGACATTACATAGCTTTAAGTCATTCTGTTTTTTTTTTATTTTAGAATTAACTTATTTTAAATTCTCATCGGCAAAATTACAAAACCATTAGAATACAATATTGTTAAACCAAATTTGAGATTAGGAATATTTATTGTTATTAAGTTCGATTTTTTTTACATTGCTAATTGAGGCAACTTTGTATCGGCCTCCAAGTATATATATAGGTTCAACGCAAGTCACTTGACCGATGAGTCTTTGTGATTCTATAGAATCGAAACACCGAAAGTGACTGCGCCATCCTTGATATAACCCTCAAATTTCTCTTTGGAAATGAATTCTAACAGTCCTTTTTCTCCCTCCTCCAGCGCAGGAGAAAAGCCCATTTTGAAATCTTTCCTGTAAGGCTTGTTTCCAATGGGGTCCTTCAAATACACAGAGATAACTAATTTTCGACTTTCTAGAACATTCTGTCTGTCGCCATTTCTGTTCACAACTGATACACATACCGACACAGACTTGTCAGTTTGATCTCCAGTACCATTCAGAAACACCTTCACAACTACTTCGCAATTGATTTGACCAATAGAATCAGTTTTTTCGGTTTGTTCAGCCCCATCAAGTGGCTTCCTACTTTCCACTCTGATTTTTACAGGACGAATTTTCAGTATTTCTAATTCTTTTTTCCCTTCCATCTTTTCTGCAAACTGCTGAAGCAATTTGACCTCTTCGGCTTTGATCCAGATCATGTTGTTCCTAGTGCGCACATTGGTCAGAATAGGAGTCCTGGCTTTCAATTCACCATCTCTAATTCTATCCAAAACGGATTCCAGGTTTTCTCGTTCGTCTGATTCTCTGGAGGCACCCGGAAGTTGCTTTGAAGGCAAACCTTCGTCAGCTTTCGGGCTCCAGTTATCGCCATAATGTTCGTCGCTGATATCCCTAATTTTCGTTGACTCATGGTATTGTTGAGAGTCATTAAATGGCCATCTTCCCTTTAGATCTATCATTTCGAAAATTAGAAAGGCAGAGCAAAATATGATACTGTAGTGATTTTGCTAGCTACGTTGGTCGGGGGGAAGTTAATAAACAGTAATTTAAGCTGAAAGGATTATGTACAACAATTTCTGTTTTTAACTATCAGGACAATAACTCTAATAAATCAATGAATAATGAGTATTTGATCGATGTCGAACTGATCCTAACATCCCGGGTTGACCTCCATACACCGAAAATGCTTATCATACAATTCCATACATCAAGTGTGTGGGAAAATGCTTGTCATAAAATTTTCATACAATTTCTAAAAATGGTTGAAAACTGGTATAAACTCGTTTCTGTGGCTGTTTGATTCTAATAAAACAGTCTGGTGATAAAAACTGAGGTTTTCGTTTTTTTGAAAAAAATGCTTATCATACAATTCCCATATATGGAAAGTGTATGACTGGCATTTTTTTTGATGGCGACACAAAGTAATTTTGAAAATTTGGCCCAAAAATTTTTTGTTTTTTTTTTCAACCGCAAATCGAATTTCGTACGCAAACAAACATTTTTCGAAAAAATTTTTTTGCATGCAAAATTGAATATTTTGTGTGCATAACGTAGTCCAGGATAGGATAAAATTGGCTTTTATTTTCTTTTCACTTATATATTTTTTTCAAAAACGCGGAAAATTCCTATTTTTTCTGTATGGGGTGTTAATGTATGCCTTGATCAAAGTCTGATAATTTGAAAATTCAAAAATTTAAAATAATCATCATTAAAAAGTTCTGCTAAAAAATAAATGTTTGTTACTTTTGTTATATCAATTGTGAAAGACAGCCACATTCAGGTCGTTTTCTATGCATTGTCAATGCAAGACCGGCCAACCTTTGGTGTTTTGAGTAACCAAGGTCTTTGTCACTTGTGTTCGGTTGCAACTACAACCGAAAATTTTTCAGAAACTAAATTTAGAAAGAAAAAATCAAAATTTTTGGTTTATGGAAAAACACACTATCATACAATTTTCATATATGGAAAAATGCTTGTCATAGAGTTTTCATACAATTTTCTGTACGTATGGAATTGTATGAAATTGTATGACAAGAAGTTTCCCATATATGGAAATTGTATGATAAGAAGTTTTGGTCACCCCGGGATACATTAGAACAGAAACGTGCGAAATTAGGTAGCTGAATTGCGGACGATATTATGACACGATGATCAATTCTTGCGAAAGTATTTCCAAAACTGGTAGTCTGTAAATGTACTGTAACTGGTTGGTTGATCATGAACAATTTTTTCGGTAGCTTGAAAGGCTTTATTAAATCTGATTACATAAATATGGTGATTAAATACTTCGATTCACCTCAAATGGTACCACTGTTCAAAAATGGTAAACAAAAACTATGAAAAACAACTGGTAATAAAATAGATGATCTGTTTTTGGTGTGTTGCAAGAGTCGAAAATAATTTGACGATTTTATTTTGGCGACCACATGACAAAACAAGCTGTCGTTTGTTTTGCCATGTGGTCTACTGTCGACTGAATTATCAATAAACAACTTTTTTTGTTTACAAAAGCTGGTTTAACCAAACTGTCGGAAAAAAAATACATTCACTGCATGCAATTAAAATTATTAAATAAAGCTTAAACCACTTAATTGCATTTCCCATGCTTACTTTGAAACCAGGGTGAGAGGGGGACGGGTGGTTGACCGCTCGCCCCTCAATTCTGGTAGCCAAATTGATCCAAACTGTCCCCCCTTTGATAAGTTTATGACATCCATTTTTCATTGACCAACCACAAAATTTTTCTAAAGGCGCCTTAGGTGCCAATATGGCTAATTTTGAGGGGGGGGGGGGGGGGGGGCGGGCGCTCGCCGAAAAAAAGCGAAACTTTTGGTCAAAACTTTCCAGAATACCTTTTTTGGCCTGTTTTTTGAAAACTTTACCTGCGGCGCAGAAAATTTTTCTCAAAACAGGGTCCTTACACTGTTTTTGCAGAGCTCGGAAAATCAAATTGGTTAATGTAAAAAAGTCGGCAAAATTTTCAAATTTTTTTGAAAAAACCGGCCCCCTAGAAAAAATTCTGAGCCCCCCTAGAAAAATTTCTGCTGCAGAAAAAAAATTCTGTCGATCATATGTGCACCCGGGTTGACCATCCTACAAGAAAATCCCCTATCTTAAAACTTCTCATAAGAGTTGTAGGGACTTTCAGCTATCTTACTAATTTTTTCTCTTCTAATTTTTTTGTTCCGACTTTCGAAGAAAATGAGGAATATTTATACTCGGGGAAGTTTTCTATTCAGATTACTTTTACAAAACTCTGGTCCCTCGGGAATCTAATTTTTTCTCTGCATATATCACCAGTATATCATCCTGCAATGAGCATGCCTAAAACTGCTTTAGTGTTCCAAAACTACAAAATCGTTCCCAATTGAATTGAAGCAGCTAAATGGTTTCTTAACTCCATACACGATTCAATTTGCAAGATTCAATTTTTAAGCAAGATATAATCAGCCTAAAATTCATAGCTTCGCCAATATTTAATATACGAAAAATAATCCGAGACCAAGTAAATGGCAGTCGGAACATTCAGGGATTTACCCTGATACGAGCAATCTTGTTGAACTATATGAGCATCCAATTTCATTGCCATGATCGAATTTTCCTAGTTTTTTGGACTAATGGTATCGTTTTCTTTAACGTTGCTCAAATTTTACATCAAAACCTACAAGTTAGAAAGTCTAAAATTATTTTTCGACTTTCGAAGAAAACGAAATATTTATGCTCGGTGTGGTTTTTGCATTCAGAATTTTTTATGCCCTTTTGAAGATATCAAGTTCTTGGGGTTTGAACATTGCCAAATTGGCCATGCTCTGGGCTAAGCTAAACTGTTCAAACTGCTGAGAGCGTAACTCGACTTTTTTATGCGCGGCAAATTATCCCGAACAAAAAAATGTTCCAAATCGAATTGAAGCTAGCTAATCGGTCGTATCAATTTCGTCAATTCAAAGTTTTACACTTTGATTTTGTTCAAAAGTTAGGGGTTTCCATTATTTTTTTGTTTTTCCAAAAACTATTCGGTTTGAATTAAAGGGCAGTCGGAACATTCAGGGCTTTGCCCTGATATACGAGCAGTCTTGTTTGGTTGAAAACTGTTCCACTGAGCTTTCGTTTGTCCATCTGTGCTAAATTGGAGAAATTTAATCTCACGTAATGAAACAAACAAAAAAAGATTGCCTCCACTAACGCAATATATGATCGTTTAGCTTGCTTTAATTCAGGTTGCAAAAATTTTAATATTTTTTTTCCATGCTATGTTATGCCCGTTTACATAGGACTGGAGATTTCGCGAGCGTAACCCTAAATTGGATTAACTACAGATATTCATACCCCATAAATATACTGAAAACTAACACATTTCATATTTAATCATAACATCTAGCTAATAAAATCAAAAATTGTAAAATGGTATCCCGGATGGGTCCGCCAGTAATAATTAGAACTGTTTCAAGTAATACCAGTAATGCAATCTTTGCAGTACAGATGCAGAACAAAACAGAGAAACAAGAAAAACAAGGTTTGTTGTAGTAATGAAACAGTTTTATTACAGTACTGTTTAACTGTACAGTATGACTCAGACTCACTTTCATTAAAATCAAGATGGTGGGATGCTTAGTTTCGACGTTTGTTTTGGCTAAGCCTTGAGTCTGTCGTCTGGAACCAATAATGCCATCGGGGCCGATAAACCGTGAGTAACCTGCAATTCGACTAGAACTTTTTACAGGTATGCCAGGTTGAAATTGGTTCAACTAAACCGAGAATAACTCGAATTGAGCCAAAAGAAATAGTTTTCTATCGCAATTTCTAATTATTTTTGCGATGGCCAGATCAGTAATTTGATCCAAAAGGCCCGCGGAAGTGCTTATGCTTTGGCAAAAACCTCAACATAGTACAAACCTATCGCTCCAAACTTCTAAGCCTACATGATTTCTCCCAAACAAATAGGTGATGTGACCGCTTTGAAATACTCGTGATAGCGTGTGTCGAATTGTCTATCACTTCGTCCACAGGTTTCTTTCAGAAGATATTGAAAACTCAAGGAGAGGATATCAGTTTCGGTTTGGAAGGCCACCCATTGCCAGAAAAGGAAGCTTGGTCCCCTGACGCAACAACTCATTTCCAAGCATTCCGCCGATATACCGCCGATACTCCGCGGGTCCCAGTGTCCGCGGGATTATATCCAGTATTCACAAGGAACCACTAATCCACACTCATTAGTGATTTCTCTTCTTTCACAAATACAGTTTTCGATTAAGTTTAGGAATTTGATGACGGAGTAAAGCCATTGTTAATTGTTACACTGTGATGCTATCGGTCTGCAAAAAAATACGGGTTACATTGATTGAAATTATATCTTTATTCAAAGCTCGTAGTCTATCTTCCTCCAACCAAAAACCAAGAAGATTGCTTGCAATTTCAGCTCTGGAAGGGGGAAAAAGTTCATTGGTGCTACCCATGCTTTACCAAAAATGATCGCAATTTCAGTTTTTTGAATCTCAAAATCCGTGCACGCAGGAAATCATCAGTGCAAAACACACCTTGTGAGCTATTCCCAAGGATATGGAGCCCAGTCTGATCAAATGGGTTACTGAAGAAGCACCGGTGAATAACTTTTTCTCCTAGAACAAATACAAATGCCTCTCAGATAATTACTTGCGAAGCGCTTCCAATAAGGGATCATCCTAATGTTAGCCAGTTGTGCGCCAAACATACTTAAGAAGCAAGTGTGCCCTTACGGTGTAGCGAGCCACCGACCCAACAGGGTCGAAGACTAAGGAAACAAAAATGAGAACAGTTCGTTGCGAAACGGATGATTAGAGCTTACGGATAACTCCACAATAAACAACAAAAGATTAAAATCCATAGTTCCACTTTAACCCTAGCTGATGAAAATTAAAATTCTTTTTACCACTCATAATGTCCTTTACTTTTGCAGTTACATCAATTGAAGGGCTTAACTATTATTCGCTTGAAGGAACATCAATAAAAATTTGGGTGAGACGGGAAGTCCCCATGTTACTGAAGTTCACCAGATCCTTGCTTTTTATCAGTGCGTCAATTGTCGAACGATTCCAAACAATCATCCATGTAAAACATAGGAAGTACTGCTCTAGTTCATTCAGGAACTTTTATCATCTTTTACACTAGCTTGTTGCTGAAGTGCAAAAATTGCTCACGTCGGGGAGTCCCAGGCGCTCGTCACAAAAAGTTGATCTTAAGGGAACGGAAGTAACCTGAAGGAACATACCCTCGATGTCTGCGGAGAGGAGAATTAGCGCGGTTTTTTAGTTTTGCAGTAACTCAGGCCCAACGAGCAAAAATTTGTTCAAAGATTGGTCTTGAATTTCTGATGCGTCATTTGAAATTCGACAAGCTTTACCTGGGCTGAGAACAAGATGGCTGGTTGAATACCATCTACGAGCGGTTTAAAAGGAATAACATAATTTTTATCAAAGTCATCCTTTTTGTCACAATAAATTGTAACTTCAAGCTACCTTCTTTTTCGAGCCTTTTTCAACCATCCTAAATTGTACCAGCATTGAGTAGTAACAGTTGGGTAAAGATCTCCTGTCATCGTCCACAACATTAATACCCATTATCTTTCACAATAATGGTATGATGTTGATTCACTAGATAATGCGCTCTTCGATTGTCTTCAGAACGAGCATCAACTTGCTTGAATTAACCAAATGTATCTATTTCATGACACGCTTTAATATGACCAACAATTTTACCGCGACCAGGACTCCTTCGGAGGCAATTAACTTGAAACTTCATTCAAGATGGCAATTATTTTGAGATCGCCCTTATATGTCTACGATTGAAACACACCAACGAAAAATAACGCAGAACAAAAATTGGCAATGCTTTCCGATTTGTGTATTTTCACTCGTGGAACACCGATAAATTTTTCGAGGGGGCGCTCACATCGCTTTGAGATTGCCCATTTTTTTGTTCAAGGACCCTAAGTGACTCGTTGTACCCCCGATTTGAATAAGCAAAGTCCCCTAATGCCAACTTAGCTTTTCCAGCTACCTGCGTTTTCAAGTATGATTTTTGGGTCATCTGCAAGTGTTCCTTCTTAATCAATCGCGCTAGGAAACTGGCGTATCCATTCATGTCATTCCAAGAATTTACCATCATCCTTGGAAAACTTTCACTCGCATTTATCCGATGCGATGCGGTTCGATGCCAAAACATCGGCTAAGTTGCGAGCAGTTATCGGTTGCGATGGCGCGTTATCTTAATTCGGGGTTAGTTGGCGTACGATTGAAGCGATTGGATTCAAAAAACAGGGCCGATGAACGGACAAGCTAAGACTATCCAACGCAATCGGTTACTGCTTGGGTACTTGCTTGTGTGGCGGAGTGAAATAATAAATTGCTGCTCCACCGCAATTGTACGGGAAGGTTACAGACTTCTGAAGCGCAACTTTCTTTCAACCTTAATGGAATTTTGTAAGATGACACTAAACACGGAGTCTTTAAAAATTGTCTCAAATGTATTGACGACTTCAACTCAAACAAACAATTACTTTTCACCATTAAATTTTTTTCCAAGTTAGAGGTCTTGGAGAAAACCAATTTAGCATATTCAGGACAATCAACTCGCGATACACTCGTACTGTTAATACGTGAATGCCGACAGCTGATACGTTTCAGTAAACCTTACTGAAATTCGGGAAAATTTGCTGTTGAAAAAATGTACTCCGAAATTCATATTCGAATATATGATTTATATAAACAATTTTGGGTAATTTTTGAATTTCTGGTCTTTAATTTGATCAAAAAGTCAAAAAATTGTGCAAAAATTCATTTCACTAATCAACCGACTTTGAACATCACCGATATGAACCATGTAATCAAATTCTAATTTTTTGCAAAACACGGTTTTGACAGACAAAAACCTGTCAGCCAAGGTCAACCAAGGCTGTTTGATGCACTAATTTAAATAGCCTAGCAAAACAAAAAATGTTTTCGGTGGGTTCAAATCCAGTTACGCAGCGTATTTTTTGTGTTCTATTAAGTTCGGTTATATATGTGCTTTTTTAAAAGAAAACGACCTAGATGGGGTTTGAACTTTACTGTTTTTAAAAGCTCAACTCATTCTATGGTACTGTTTGCTTAGCAAAGCAAACCCTATGGTCTAACTGGTTTAAATGGGCTAGTTTTCTAGTTTACATGGCAAGTGCAAAGATGTTTCTGAAACTGTTTCATCGAAAAATAATTGATTTTAACACTGAATTTTTTCAAACATGTGAAACACCACTGTTTTCTTGAACATTGGATTAAAATTTGATTCAGGGAAAAACTGAGTTTAGTATTGATTACTGTACTCATAGAGTAATTTCAGATAAGGTACACTGTCTGCTCGTCGCGCTATCTTATTTTCGGCCGGATTGATTTGTGCAACTTCTTTGTCTAATACCGATCTCAATCTTACTCTTATATCTTCTAATCTCAACAGATCTAGTGTAGACCGGTTTACGCGAGTTAGTTCCAGAATGAGAACAACTGTATTCTAAGTGTGATTCAATTGTTCTGTTGTTGAAACTACAAGTAGTTTCAGCACTTTACAAATAAATAGGTTGTTTGTTTTATGGAGTATGATTGGTTAGTATTTAATATTTTCTAAAGATAAAATATCATAATAAAAATCAATGACAAAAATCAATGACAAGTCAACCTAATTTCCAAATGTATTGTTCTGGTCAATTTATTGGCTCAAAAATTCAATAAGATGTATAGACTTTTTCATTTATCAATCGACTTTAAACAGCAACGGTATTAATTGTGTGATGATCACTTTTTTGACTAAAACAATTTTTTGACAGACGAAAATTTGTCAGTCAAGTTTGGCGAAGAACTTTTTATGCACTAATCTAAATGGCTGAGCAAAATAAACATTTTGGAGGGTTTATACACGGTTCCAGAGCAATTATTTCATCTTACTTCAAATTCGGTCATATATTTGCAACAGCAACATCCTCGTCTCCCAAAGAAGCGACAATAGGAGCGAGCTTCGGAGAGACCTGAATAATTGGCCCGACAAAGTCATGGCGGTTGCTGAGCCAGCGACGTTATCTTTGGGGTACAGCAAAGCAGTTACTCGAACTAAATAGTAGTGTCCAAAAAGGCTACTGGGATCGACGATCCAAACGAGATCATCAGTACAAAAATCACGAGTGGAATCGTCATTCCTCTTCGAGCGCTTGTTCAATGAAGGGTAATACCTTTTGAACAACGGTGTCAAGTAGCAATTGCGGTAGCTTGTGCGCTGACATAGCGCTTCCGATAGTCAAAATTTTCGTCAAGTGTAAACGACAGAGAAAATACAGCGTTTTTGCCTAAAAAAAAAAAATTGGCGTTAAGGCTTCCAGTTTGATCGATTCAGGACCAACAGGCGTAATTGGGCGGTCATTTAGCGATTGCTTCACTAACCCAAACTTAGTAGACAACAGCGAATCCGCTAACTTGCGAGTGTCGATGTTACGGAGACAAACTTTTGCAGCTTCGCACTTATCTCTCCCAAGAACCACCATGACGCTGTGCACCGGATTGATTGTACTTTCTTTGAATCCACTTATGCACTGACAATGAGGGAGCATGTCTTGGCATACTACGGTGGGAAGTAAAATGCTTGCTTATGTTTTCTCCAGATGAAACAACTTCACTAAATTTCAGGGAGGGCCGCTCGTAGGCCCCACACCATGAGCCCCAAAATTACCATGGGCCGCAAAAAAAAACCCAAGTTTAGCTGGTTGTGGTTAAAATTCAGATGAGTCAGACTCAATTTCTTTAAAATCAAGAAAATTCGTTTATTTTGGTTAAGCTTTGAGTCTGTCCTCTGGAACCAATATTGCCATCGGGGCCGATAAATCGTGAGTAACCTGCAATTCGACTAGAACTTTTTACAGGTATGCCAGGTTGAAATTGGTTCAACTAAACCGAGAATAACTCGAGTTGAGCCAAAAGAAATAGTTTTCTATCGCAATTTCTATTTATTTTTGCGATAGCCAGATCAGTAATTTGAGCAAAAGGCCCGCGGAAGTGCTTATGCTTTGGCAATAACCTCAACATAGTACAAACATATCGCTTCAGTTTTCTAAGCCTACATGATTTCTCCCAAACAAAAAGGGGATGTGACCGCTTTGAAATACTCGTGATAGCGTGTGTCGAATTGTCTATCGCTTCGTCCACAGGTTTCTTTGAGAAGATATTGAAAACTCAAGGAGAGGATATCAGTTTCGGTTTGGAAGGCCACCCATTGCCAGAAGGAAGCTTGATCCCCTGACGCAAGAACTCATTTCCAAGCATTCCGCCGATATACCGCCGATACTCCGCGGGTCCCAGTGACCGCGGGATTATATCCAGTATTCACAAGGAACCACTAATCCACACTCATTAGTGATTTCTCTTCTTTTACAAACACCTTTTTCGATTAATTTTAGGAAGTTGTTGACGGAGTAAAGCCATTGTAAACTGTTACACTGTGATGCTATCGGTCTGCAAAAAAATGCGGGTTACATTGATTGAAATTATATCTTTATTCAAAGCTCGTAGTCTATTTTCCTCCAACCAAAAACCAAGAAGATTGCTTGCAATTGCAGCTCTGGAAGGGACAAAAAGTTCATTGGTGCTACCCATGCTTTACCAAAAATGATCGCGATTTCAGTTTTTTGAATCTCAAAATCCGTGCACGCAGGAAATCATCAGTGCAAAACTTACCTTGTGAGCTATTCCCAAGAATATGGAGCCCAGTTTGATCAAATGGGTTACTAAAGAAGCACCGGTGAATAACTTCTTCTCCTAGAACAAATACAAATGCCTCTCAGAGAATTAATTGTGAAGCGCTTCCGGTAAGGGATCATCTTAATGTTAGCCAGTTGTGCGCCAAACATACTTAAGAAGCAAGTGTGCCCTTACGGTGTAGCGAGCCACCGACCCAACAGGGTCGAAGACTAAGGAAACAAAAAAGAGAACAGTTCGCTTACGGATAACTCCACAATAAACAACAAAAGATTAAAATCCATAGTTCCACTTTAACCCTAGCTGATGAGAATTAAAATTCTTTTTACCACTCATAATGTCCTTTACTTTTGCAGTTACATCAATTGAAGGGTTTAACACTTATTCGCTTGAAGGAACATCAATAAAAATTTTGGTGAGACGGGAAGTCCCCATGTTACTGAAGTTCACCAGATCCTTGCTTTTTATCAGTGCGTCAATTGTCGAGCGATTCCAAACAATCATCCATGTAAAACATAGGAAGTACTGCTCTAGTTCATTCAGGAACTTTTTTCAACTTTTTCACCAGCTTGTTGCTGAAGTGCAAAAAGTGCGCACGTCGGGGAGTCCCAGGCGCTCTTCACAAAAAGCTGATCTTAAGGGAACGGAAGCAATCTGAAGGAACATGCACTCGATGTCTGCGGAGAGGAGAATTAGCACGGTTATTTAAATTTGCAGTAAATCAGGCCCAACGAGCAAAAATTTGTTCAAAGATTGGCCTCGAATTTCTGATGCGTCATTTAAAATTCGAGAAGCTTTACCTGGGCTGAGAACAAGATGGCTGGTTGAATACCATTCACGAGCGGCTGAATAGGATTAACATAATTTTAACAAAGTCATTCTTTTGTCACAATAACTGTAACTTCAAACGACCTTCTTTGTCGAGCCTTTTTCAACCAACCTAAAATGTGCCAGCATTGAAGAGTAACAGTTGGGTAAAGATCTCCTGTCATCTTCCATAACATTAATACCCATTATCTTTCACAATAATGGTATGATGTTGATTCAAGAGATAATGCGCTCTTCGATTGTCTTCAGATCGAGCATCAACTTGCTTGAATGAACCAAATGTTTCTAATTCATACCACGCTTTAATTTGACCAACAAGTTTACCGCGACCAGGACTCCTTCGGAGGCAATTAACTTGAAACTTCATTCAAGATGGCAACTATTTTGAGATCGCCCTTATATGTCTACGATTGAAACACTTCAACGAGAAATAACGCAGGACAAAAATTGACAATGCTTTCCAATTTGTGTATTTTCACTCGTGGAACACCGATAAGTTTTTCGAGGCCGCGCTCACATCGCTTTGAGGTTGCCCAATTTTTTTTTCAAGGACCCTAAGTGACTCGTTGTACCCCCGATCTGAATACGCGAAGTCCCCTATTGCCAACTTAGCTTTTCCAGCTACCTGTGTTTTCAGGTATGTTTTTTAGGTCGTCTGCAAGTGTTCTTTCTTAATCAATCGCGCTAGGAAACTGGCGTATCCATTCATGTCATTCCAACGGTTTTACCATCGTACTTGGAAAGTTTTGACTCGCGTAATGGATCTATCCGATGCGATGCGGTACGATGCCAAGACATCGGCTAAGTGCGAGCAGACCATGGTTGCGATGGCGCGTTATCTTAATTCGGGGCAAGTTGGCGTACGATTGAAGCGATCGGATTCAAAAAACAGGGCTGATGAACGGACATGTTAAAATTATCCGACGCAATCGGTTACTGCTTGGGTACTTGCTTGTGTGGTGGAGTGAAATAAAAAAATTGCTGCTCCACCGCAATTGTACGGGAAGGTTACAGACTTCTGAAGCGCAAATTTTTTCCTACCTTAACGGAATTTTGTAAGATGACACTAGACACGGTGTTTTTAAAAATCGTCGCAAATGTATTTACGACTTCAGCTCAAACAAACAATTACTTTTCACCCTTAAATTATTTTTCCAAAGTGAGAGGTCTTGGAGAAAACCAATTAAGCATATTCAGGACAATCAACTCACGATACACTCGTACTGTTATTATGTGAATGCCGACAGCTGATAGGTTTCAGTAAACCTTACTAAAATTCGGGAAAATTTGCTGTTGAAAAAATGTACTCCGAAATTCATATTCGGATATATAATTTATAAAAACAATTTCGGGTAATTTTTGAATATCTGGTCTTTAATCTGATCAAAAACCTGTCAACCAACCTGTCAACCAAAAAATTGTGCAAAAATTCATTTCACTAATCAACCGACTTTGAACAGCACCGATATGAACCGTGTAACAAAATTCTAATTTTTTGCAAAACACGGTTTTGACAGACAAAAACCTGTCAGCCAAGGTCAACCAAGGCTGTTTGATGCACTAATTTAAATAGCCTAGCAAAACAAAAAATGTTTTCGGTGGGTTCAAATCCAGTTACGCAGCGAATGTTTTGTGTTCTATTAAGTTCGGTTATATATGTGCTTTATAAAGAAAACGACCTAGATGGGGTTTGAACTTTACTGATTTTAAAAGCTCAACTCATTCTATGGTACTGTTTGCTTAGCAAAGCAAACCCTATGGTCTAACTGGTTCAAACTGGCAAGTGCAAAGATGTTTCTGAAACTGTTTCATCGAAAAATAATTGATTTTAACACTGAATTTTTTCAAACATGTGAAACACCACTGGTTTCTTGAACATTGGATTAAAATTTGATTCAGGGAAAAACTGAGTTTAGTATTGATTACTGTACTCATAGAGTAATTTCAGATAAGGTACACTGTCTGCTCGTCACGCTATCTTATTTTCGGCCGGATTGATTTGTGCAATTTCTTAGTCTAATACCGATCTCAATCTTACTCTTATATCTTCTAATCTCAACAGATCTAGTGTAGACCGGTTTAAGCGAGTTAGTTCCAGAATGAGAACAACTGTATTCTAAGTGTGATTCAATTGTTCTGTTGTTGAAACTACAAGTAGTTTCAGCACTTTACAAACAAATAGGCTGTTAGTTTTATGGAGTATGATTGGTTAGTATTTAATATTTTATAAAGATAAAAAATCATAATAAAAATCAATGACAAATACTAGTTTAGATCTGATTCCACCCGTCTGGGGTTTAGAGGGTTTTAGTTTTTGTTCTCTGACATTCATTTGTAATGGAGGATGGATGATGTTTGTTTGTTTTTCTCGAGCATCATTTCTGTTTCGTTCTTGGAGAAGGGTGTCTTATCCGTCTGCTCCAGGAAGATGGAATCAATGATATCAGTCTGTTATTCGTCAGTGACTGTGACCGCCAACTGTTGCTGTTGTTTCTGGAAGTCAATCTGATTTCCATATTGTTTGTTATGATCGTTTGTTCTTGTTTGGTAGAGAACTGTGTTTCGGTCTCGTTTGGGAATGGCGTGAAGTTTGAGAAGTTTGAGCTTGGATGCAATGCCTGCAATGCCTGGTGACAATTTAAACATCGAGATGGCCATCGCTCTATTGCAAAAAGTTTCCTTTTCTGCGATGCCAAGTTGTACTCTAAGTCCATTGAGTGTAGTGACTGTAGGCAGCATGCCAGGTGGGTTTTGCCATTCCGTAGTTGGAGTGATTTGGGTTGTCAAGTTTCATGCTGCTCGTCTTTGGCTGTTTGTAATCTATATACTGCATTGTATCCTTTACATATAAAAACCTTTGTTAATCTTGTTTTTTAGTTATGATCTTTGTATCAGTTTTTATCGCAAAAGCATTATTATTTAATTCAGTTATTTTTAAGAGCTACTCACATTTCAGTAACTCTCGTCAAAAATAGTCTCATGGGTGTCACAAAGCATGGATGTACCGAGGTGGGTGAGGCCGGCTATAGAGCATGCTCAGGACGTCTTCTTCTGGTGGGTTAGGCCAGAAGTGAGGGTGTAATTTCGTGCTCTCTTTTTGGAGGGTCCTGTGTTAGTTCAACCTTTCATGCCATTTTTTATTAATAGTGTTTTCTTTTGTTGTCTTAATTTTGTATTTTCTTCAGAAACAAATTGTTTGTTTTGAGTTTGACTTTCGAGTTTTTAGTGTTTTGTTCTTTTGCGTTCAGACTTGAAAGTAGTCTTTAACAGAATAATTTATCCAGTTCTAAGCTGGTGTTAATACAGTTTGCGTACCGTGGGTTTTCTTTTCTTAGCTGTTAGGTTGTGGTTTATTGTATTTAATAAGATTGCGTTGCTTAGTTTGGATCATTATATAATTCCTTTTCAACCGGTTTAAAGGAAAATTTGAAACGTGTTAAATTTGTTAAAGTTGTTATCAGTGAAAGTTGTAATTCAACTTCTTTATTTTAAACAATTCTTTGTGGGCGAGCAATGCGAATCTGGATAAAATATTTGGGCCAGAGAAAATAAAGAAGCGTCTCTGAAACGGTTAGTACTGCTTTTGCAAATTATGAACAATTTTCATTAATTTACAACTTTTAAAATTATAACTTTTACTGCTTGATTTGGGGGTTGAAATTATCAAGTTATTTTCAATTTATGAGTACTTACTGCTTTGGGGGAAAAAATTTATATATTAATTTACTACTTTGTACGGGGTAATTTTATTGCTTTAATTATTGGATAGGTTAATAGAAATTAATGATTTGAAAAAAAGTTTCTGTTTTTATTTAGATTTTGTTTTGTAGATGATTGATGATTGTGGCTATAAAGAAAAAGAGAAAACATTGACTAGTAATGGTTAGTGTTGGTTGAAATTATTAGTTAAATATTGAATACATATTACCTAATCGTCGGTGAAGAAGCCATGGGGGAAAACATCGTGGATGATATCAGTTGAGTTAGTAGTTAAGCTAACAAACGAATGATGTGTTTAGTTTGCAAAGGTGGCCAAAGGAATTCAAATTATGTTACGTTCTGCAGTGTGAGGTGATTGCTCATACGGTGTGTTTTGAATTAGGCTATATAATTTGTGATTGTAGGGAGTTTTATATATGAAATCGCGTATGGGGTTTTCGACGGGCTGAAGGAACTCATCAGGGACAATTAATGGGCGGGATCCGTCTACGTTTAGGAGTTTGTTTAGTGGGCAGAAGATATACATCTGAGTGATGGAACCATAATTTCGGAGAATGCCTTGTAGGTTAGTGTCATTAATACAATAGGTGAATTTAAGAAAAAATGGTGAAGTTTATTTAGAGTTAATGTATTGATATCTATGGTGAGGTTGTCGTGCTGGTGTATTGTAAGTGTAGTGATGTTGGATGAACTGGTAGTAAGTGTACGTGTGTGTTTGCTTAATTCGTAACATGACTTCGTGTGAACAGTGCAAATCACGTTATTTGGGTGTGAGGAAATGAAAGGTTAGTGAAAAATGGTTGAATTTGTTAAGTAATACTTAGTGCTGCAGAGATGATTTTGTCGTATTTTTTATTTAGTCAATCTTTCTAAGGTGTAGTAGAGCCATCCTAGAAAGGCAAGCAGTTCGTTTTTCAAATTTACAAAATTAAAATTATTTATTGCGGAGATATATCTTGTGGTCTATATTTTTCATCATTTAGGTAAATGTAACTTTTATATCTTTAAAATATCCGCTCTAGTCTTGTGCGTATATGTCTGAAAAGCCTGCTGTTTCTGCAAGTTTGCGTAGATTTTGATCTATGGATTGTCGTTGGATTGTGTCCATTTTTGTGAGTAATTCTTGAAATTGTTGTTTTCGAATGTGATGTTGAATGTCTGATTTAGAGTTTATGCCGATTGTTTGTAAATCAATATTGGGATTGCGGGCAATAGCTCTAATGCTTTCTGGTGAAAATTTTTCGAGTGGTTGCTTGAGTGTAAGGCATGGTGTGAAAAGATAGTATTTATCTTGATCATGGTTTGATTGTACTACATTGTGGCTTTTTTCTGATCCACATGGCACTGCTGTATCCCAAAAATAAATTCTGCGGGAGAATGTATCAACAAAATGTACTTTATTTTTGTAGAATATTGGGATTCTCTTTTAGCATCGTTTGTCTTCGAAAACATGCAAAGTCGATTCCTTTTTGGTACAGGTGTAATACCATAATTTATTTCCTTCGTAGTCAATAAAGTTTGATCTGTATCCTGAAAATAAATATCCTGCATAAGGAATTTTTAGTAATGCTAGCGTAAATGATTGTAAAATTTGTGTGCGTTCAAGTTTGCATAATTGATGGAGTGTTTCAAGTTCTGTCAAAGACACTTCTTGAAAGATTCTACTTATTGTGTAATATAATTTCATGTCTAAGTGTATGTCATAGTGGATTACGCCAAAATTAGTATTGTTCATAAGTGATAGTTCTTGCAATCGTGTACTGTCTGTGTCTTGTGGTCTTAATTTTCCACCGGTTCTTTATGTATTCTTTTGAAATTTTACTGGGACACATGAGTTTTTGTGGTTGAGTGAGATGCAACCATTTGATGTATTATTATTTTTCCTGCATTCATGTCGAAACCGACTTCGTATTCGACAAGAATTTCTGAATATTGTATTTTGTAAAGTGGTTTGGTGTATTTACATGCTAGTTCCGTTTCTGGGTATAATTGGTAACGTGTCAATTTATTTTCTATTTTGTGGTTGTTTCTAAATTTATAATTACTTTGTCTAATTTGGTCAGATTTTACATATTCAAATGAGATTGATTCGATAAAACATTTTTGATGAAATTTTATCATTCTAACGTGTATTTTTGCTACTTGAAATGTTGTACAGGTGTCTTTAGGGAACCAAATGATTGTTGCTTGTGTGCGCGTAGGAGGGTCGCAATATCCTTGGTCGTTTTTGCATGGGAGTCTGATTACTTGATAAATTATAGTGTCATTTTTTAAATCACGTGTTAGTTGTACTTTTTCAACTTGTATTTTCCATTCAAAAAAAATTATCTTGGTATCCTATATTTTTTGTATCTGCTTTACAATTTGAGGGATTGTTTATTCCAATGTGTGGTATCCAATTTTTATCAAGGAGATCATATGTTAATCTTCCATGTGCTCCGTGAAAGGGGAATTTGTTCTTATATGACCTTGGTATTTTTCAAGTTCGGCTTCATGTGCTGAGTCTGCAAAAACTTGAAAACTTACTAGTTTCCTGTTTGTGCCTTTATTTGATGTGATATTTAGTTTTTTAAATTCGTTTTTGCAATCTTCAGGGCTGAGTTGCAATAGTCTTTCGTTGTTACTTTGGTAGAATGATTTATGGTCTAATCTGTTTTTATTTCCGTTTGAAACTTGTGAACATTGTACATTCTTTTCGGAAAATGTTGCTGTGAATTTATATCCTATTAGTGTTGTAGCTCTGGCTTTTGAGTAAAAAGTTGGTATTACATTTGTTGTTTCGGTTGATTGTTTCGGTTGTTGTTTGGAGGGTCCTGTGTTAGTTCAACCTTTCATGCCATTTTTTATTACTAGTATTTTCTTTTGTTGTCTTAGTTTTGTCTTTTCTTCAAAAAACAAATGGTTTGCTTTGGGTTTGTCTTTCGACTTTTTAGTGTTTTGTTCTTTTGTGTTCAGACTTGAAAGTAGTCTTTAAAAGAATAATTTATCCAGTTCTAAGCTGGTGTTAATACAGTTTGCGTACCGTGTGTTTTCTTTTCTTAGTCATGCTGTTAGGTTGTGGTTTACGGTATTTAGTAAGATTGCGTTGCTTAGTTTGGATCCTTATATAATTCCTTTCCAACCGGTTTAAAGGAAAACTTGAAACGTGTTAAATTTGTTAAAGTTGTTATCAGTGAAAGTTATAACCCAAATTCTTTATTTTAAACAATTCTTTGTGGGCGAGCATTGCGAATCTTGATAGAATATTTGGGCCAGAGAAAACAAAGAAGCGTCTTTGAAACGGTTAGTACTGCTTTTGCAAATTATGAACAATTTTCATTAATTTACTACTTTTAAAATTATAACTTTTACTGCTTGATTTGGGGGTTGAAATTATCAAGTTATTTTCAATTTACTGCTTTGGGGAAAAGAATTTAAATATTAATTTACTGCTTTGTACGGTGTTATTTTTTTGCTTTAATTGTTGGACAGGTTAATAGAAATTAATGATTTGAAAAAAAGTTTCTGTTTTTATTTTGCCTTTTTCTTTTGTAGATGATTGATGGTTGTGGCTATAAAGAAAAAGAGAAAACATTGACTAATAATGGTTAGTGTTGGTTGAATTTATTAGTTAAATATTGAATTCATATTACCTAATCGTCGTCGAAGAAGCCATGGGGGAAAGACTTGTGGATGATATCAGTTGAGTTAGTAGTTAAGCTAACAAACGAATGATGTGTTTAGTTTGCAAAAGTGGCCAAAGCAATTCAAATTATGTTACGTTCTGCAGTGTGAGGTGATTGTTCATACGGTCTGTTTTGAATTAGGTTATATAATTTGTGATTGTAGGGAGTTTTATATATGAAATCGAGGATGGGGTTTTCGACGGGCTGAAGGAACTCATCAGGGACAATTAGTGGGCGGGATTCGTCTACGTTTAGGAGTTTGTTTAGTGGGCAGAAGATATACATCTGAGTGATGGAATCATAATTTCGGTGAATGCCTTGTAGGTTAGTGTCATTAATACAAAAGGTGAAATTAAGAAAAAATGGTGAAGTTTATTTAGAGTTAATGTATTGATATCTATGGTGAGGTTGTCGCGCTGGTGTATTGTGAGTGTAGTGATGTTGGATGAACTGGTAGTAAGTGTACGTGTGTGTTTGCCTAATTCGTAACATGACTTCGTGTGAACAGTGCAAATCACGTTATTTGGGTGTAAGGAAATGAAAGGTTAGTGAAAAATGGTTGAATTTGTTAAGTAATACTTAGTGCTGCAGAGATGATTTTGTCATATTTTTTATTTAGGATGTTGAGGGTGAAGGTGTATGAGGTTTTAATGAAACATTTTTCGGTTGATTGAGGATTAGTAAATGGGGCGTTACTTAGACAAATGTCTTCATTTGGTAGAATGATATTATGATCGTAGTATTCGATAGAGTAATTATTTGCTTTATGTGCTGTGAATTTGGTTAGTGATTCTCTGTATCATATTTGCGTGAACTGGTTTTGGGTTAGTATTGTTGTTAGAAGGTAGAGTAGGGTGCTGCTTACTTCATAATTATGAGGGGTGCTATATAGTGGTAATGTAAATGGATTAGTAAAGTAGTAATGAGATGTCCATGAGAGTGTGGGATATAAGACATGCTCGCTTACATAATTGGTTTTTTCATCATTGGAGTCGGAATGGAAGTATGTTTATTGTGGGGAAAAGAGTAGGCATATTTGTAAGAATTCTTTTGTATTAGTGTGAAGTGGATGATTTATAAATGTGGTGGATGTTTGTGGGTTAGATGGGAATGGGGTTTTCGGGAATTTTCTTTTTAAGGTTCGGTAAGCGCGGTTGGTACTAGAGGATGGGGTTGATGGGGAATTGGGCTTTTGGGAGGGTGTATAAATTGAAGAGGGGGTTGGGGTTGAGGGGTTCGATTATGTTTAACATCGTGAAAGATGATGAATAGTTAGTGTCTGAGGGTGCTGCAATGTTGTTGTAGTGTTATGAAGTTATCAAGTTCATGTGATATTTGTGTGTTATCTTGGTCGTTGTTATCGGATGATTTGCTGGTTAGAGTGGAATATGTCGGTGTGACACGTGAAATGGGCAGGGGAGAAAGAGGTTCAATTTTGACTTGGGAATGGAGAGGTTGAAAGGGAGGTTGGGAAAATGTAGATGGACTGGGTTCAGAGTTTGCAAATTCATCGGGTGTTTCGATATCGGAGTTGTTGAATTGGGAGATGGTGTTATATACTGTTGTGTTCGAATTAGTATCTGATTTCATGCTGGGTGAAATGTTAGAATGAAGTGATTGAGGTGGGGGGAAAACATTGACTAATAATGGTTAGTGTTAGTTGAATTTATTAGTTAAATATTGAATTCATATTACCTAATCGTCGTCGAAGAAGCCATGGGGGAAGACTTGTGGATGATATCAGTTGAGTTAGTAGTTAAGCTAACAAACGAATGATGTGTTTAGTTTGCAAAAGTGGCCAAAGCAATTCAAATTATGTTACGTTCTGCAGTGTGAGGTGATTGCTCATACGGTGTGTTTTGAATTAGGCTATATAATTTGTGATTGTAGGGAGTTTTATATAGGAAATGGCGTATGGGGTTTTCGACGGGCTGAAGGAACTCATCAGGGACAATTAATGGGCGGGATCCGTCTACGTTTAGGAGTTTGTTTAGTGGGCAGAAGATATACATCTGAGTGATGGAATCATAATTTCGGAGAATGCCTTGTAGGTTAGTGTCATTAATACAATAGGTGAAATTAAGTAAAAATGGTGAAGTTTATTTAGAGTTAATGTATTGATATCTATGGTGAGGTTGTCGCGCTGGTGTATTGTGAGTGTAGTGATGTTGGATGAACTGGTAGTAAATGTACGTGTGTGTTTGCTTAATTCGTAACATGACTTCGTGTGAACAGTGCAAATCACGTTATTTGGGTGTGAGGAAATGAAAGGTTAGTGAAAAATGGTTGAATTTGTTAAGTAATACTTAGTGCTGCAGAGATGATTTTGTCGTATTTTTTATTTAGTCAATCTTTCTAAGATGTAGTAGAGCCATCCTAGAAAGGCAAGCAGTTCGTTTTTAAAATTTACAAAATTAAAATTAATTATTGCGGAGATATATCTTGTGGTCTATATTTTTCGTCATTTAGGTAAATGTAACTTTTATATCTTTAAAATATCCGCTATAGTCTTGTGCGTATATGTCTGAAAAGCCTGCTGTTTCTGCAAGTTTGCGTAGGTTTTGATCTATGGGTTGTCGTTGGATTGTGTCCATTTTTGTGAGTAATTCTTGAAATTGTTGTTTTCGAATGTGATGTTGAGTGTCTGATTTAGATTTTATGCCGATTGTTTGGAAATCAATATTGGGATAGCGGGCAATAGCTCTAATGCTTTCTGGTGAAAGTTTTTTGAGTGGTTGCTTGAATGTTAGGCATGGTGTGAAAAGATAGTATTTATCTTCATCATGGTTTGATTGTACTACATTGTGGCTTTTTTCTGATCCACATGGCACTGCTGTATCCCATGAATAAGTTCTGCGGGAGAAGGTATCAACAAAATGTACTTTATTTTTGTAGAATATTGGGATTCTCTTATAGCATCTTTTGTCTTCGAAAACATACAAAGGTGATACTTTTTTGGTACAGGTGTAATACCATAATTTATTTCCTTCGTAGTCAAAAAAATTTGATCTGTTTCCTGAAAATAAATATCCTGCATAAGGAATTTTTAGTACTGCTAGCGCAAAGTATGTAAAATTTGTGAGCGTTCAAGTTCGCATAATTGATGGAGTGTTTCAAGTTCTGTCAAAGACACTTCCTGAAAGATTCTACTTATTGTGGAATCTAATTTTTTGTCTAAGTGTATGCCATAGTGGATTACGCCAAAATGAGTGTTGTTCATAAGTGATAATTCTTGCAAGCGTGTACTGTCTGTGTCTTGTGGTCTTAATTTTCCACCGTTTCTTCATGTATTCTTTTGAAATTTTACTGTGACATATGATTTTTTGTGGTTGAATGAGATGCAGCCATTTGATGTATTATTATTTTTCCTGTATTCATGTCGAAACCGTCTTCGTATTCGACAAGAATTTCTGAATATTGTGTTTTGTAAAGTGGTTTGGTGTATTTACATGCTAGTTCCGTTTCTGGGTATAATTGGAAACGTGTCAATTTATTTTCTATTTTATGGTTGTTTCTAAATTTATAATTACTTTGTCTAATTTGGTCAGATTTTACATATTCAAATGAGATTGATTCGATAAAACATTTTTGATGAAATTTTATCATTCTAACGTGTATTTTTGCTACTTGAAATGTTGTACAGGTGTCTTTAGGGAACCAAATTATTGTTGCTTGTGTGCGCGTAGTAGGGTCGCAATATCCTTGGTCGTTATTGCAAGGGAGTCTGATTACTTGATAAATTATAGTGTCATTTTTTAAATCACGTGTTAGTTGTACTTTTTCAACTTGTATTTTCCATTCAAAAAAAATTATCTTGGTATCCTATATTTTTTGTATCTGCTTTACAATTTGAGGGATTGTTTATTCCAATGTGTGGTATCCAATTTTTATCAAGGATATCATATGTTAATCTTCCATGTGCTCCGTGAAAGGGGAAATTGTTATCTAGTCTTATATGACCTTGGTATTCTTCAAGTTCGGCTTGATGGGCTGAGTCTGCAAAAACTTGAAAATTTACAAGTTTCCTGTTTGTGCCTTTGTTTAATGTGATAATAAGTTTTTTAAGTTCGTTTTTGCGATCTTCAGGGCTGAGTTGCAATAGTCTTTCGATGTTACTTTGGTAGAATGATTCATGGTCTAATCTGTTTATATTTCCGTTTGAAACTTGTGAACAATGTACATTCTTTTCGGAAAATGTTGCTGTGAATTTATATCCTACTAGTGTTGTAGCTCTATCTTTTGAGTAAAATGTTGCTATTACATGTGTTGTTTCGGTTGATTGTGGTTCCGATTCCTATTGAGTGACTTGGTTTATTGCATATTTGAGTAATGTTTTTTTTTCACTTTCTTCACAGTCATAATGCGTGACTAGTAAATCCTGGGGTGCAGTTCGGGGTGAAGGATTGTTGGGATCAGGTTTTGAGAAATTGAAAAAGAAAACAGTATGAAAAATTATTATCTTTAAAGTATACATGTGTATGATAGTCCTGAATATGGATTATAAAAGGTGATATATCCTATTGTATTTTTTGTGTATCTATCGTATTTGTAGATTACTTCTGTGGTTTTAAACGGGGGAGGTAAAGGTTGAGCTGCTACATTTGGAGGTTCTAGAGGTAAGAGACGGTGAACTTTACTGTTAAGTTTTACTGTGATTACGAATTTTAATGTCAAGTTGTCTTGTCTAAGTATTTGTATATTGTGGTCTTGAATATCTTTGTTAAAGTCCTGTCGATATTCTAATCAATTTAATGCCCAGTTGTGTAATCTGTGACTTTCGTGATGTTTTCCAAATAACGGAGGGGGTGCTACGAATGTATTCCAATCGAACCGTAGTTGTATGTTATTTGTTGAATTTTCTCTAAATCTGGCGTCGTTAAATATAGGAAAATTTGGAGGAATTGGTGTTTGTGAAATTGGAGTTAAAGAAGGTGTTGAGGGAATTGAAAGAGTTTCAGGTAGTGACAAAGATGTGTCAGATGGAGCGTCTATTGGGTCATTTGTTGAATTTGGTTCGCCTTGGGTGAAAGCTTGTGTCATCCATTATGGGAGATTAGTGGCTGGAGGGTTAAAAGGGTTTTATCTGATTTGTTCAGATGTAGGGGTTGAACCTAAATAATCTGAGGGAATATTCGATTTGTTTTGTTGTACTGGAATCTATGGGGTACTTTGAATTGTAATACTAGAAAGGTTTATTGGATTTGTTGTAGGTGATTGAGGTATGCTGAATTGATCTCTGGGGTTTTGTAAATTTCTATTTCGTCGAGGATGAATAATTTGTCTATTGATATCGAGCATGTTTTGATTTTGATTTTGGTGTCTTGCTCTATTAAGATCTTGTTTGAGAGGAGGGTATATTCTATATACTGGTTCGTAATGTGGTTCGCTTAGAGGTGCGTGGCGAGTTACTGGTTCTAGTGATTCGGACAATCCTGCGTGTCTTTCTTCAAATGTGTATAGGTTGTCTTGAAAAGAGATGCGTGCTGATGATTGAGGGTTATTTGTTTGAATATTTGTTTTTGTTGTTGGAGAATCTTGGGACGTTGTTGGTGGGGATTGATCTGGGGGTTGTTGATTAGTAAAATTGAAAAAAAAAATTGAAAATTGTTTAAGAAGAAACTTTGTGTTTACTGTAATATTCTTCAATAAATAGGATCAAAAGTATCGTTGCTAATGCGAAGGTTACGATAACCTTTTTCATACATTTGCATACTGTCATTATGAGGGATGTCAAAAATGTGAGAACATTTAGATAGTTAGATAGTTATTTGACCATTTAGATAGTTATTTGAATTATCGTACCTAAAAAGGTGGTCATGGATTTTGGAGAAGTTTATGTAGATTTGGACTAGGGAAAAAACGATGAAAAAGTTGCAAAAAATTATCAGGGCGAGGATGAATAGTTCGAAAATGTTGTATATGAAATTTATAAAAGATTTGAAAAATTTGGAAAGGATTGAAAAAAGATTTGAAAGTATGTTACGAATTTTATGATTTGTTTGAGAAAATAGCATTTGCAGAAGTCATTTCTTTGTCGAATTATTTGTTATTTTTTGAGGCTATATGCACGTGTGGTCGGATTGCTTATTGATTTTTTGACAAGTGATTTGAATTTTGTTAATTTTTGAGAGGGGAATGTTTGGAGGGCTCCTAAATGTCTTCTTGATTTTGTTGTTATTTATCGGATGATTGGGGGTATCTGAGAGATATTCGTACTTTAGGCTAAATGATCATATCCTTTTTGTTCTTTAGGCTAATTTAATATTTTTGCCTGAGGTGTTTTTGAGGTCTAAATTGATACAATATTGTTGATCTTTGTACTTCTTGATACGGGAGGGTTTTAACTTTGTAACTTTGTTTATTTCAGGTGTCAATATTTAGTGATTTACCTATTTTTGACCTGGAGGTCTTTGAGTTATAGTTACAGATTAGCTTGAGGGTAGTTGTTTGTCGGCTAATGAAGTCGTGTTAAAATGAGGTGATGATTCGGAAAAGCTTCTTATTGGCTGAATTTGAAGTAGTTTGTGCAAATGCTTTTTAGCATGAGTTTTGAGAAAAACATTCGGTCCATGAAAATATCTTCAAGAGGTAAAAATTTTAATGAATTCAAAGTAGTTTTGAAATTCAACTCTCTTAAATATTTTAGATTGTGGGATGAATGTTTTGTAGTCTTTTCGTGGCTGATTTCGAAATCGTGATGATTGTCTATGTGGAGATTTTTTTTCTTTTTGATCTTGTGGTATAATTTTTCTTTTAATTTTCGATTTTTTTTCTATTTCAGGTTTCTTTTTGTTGTCTATGTTTTTAAATATTTGTTTGAGAAGTTTTTTTTCTTTTTTTATTTAGCTGTTTTTGTATGGTTTGCATATTAGTGTTTTGATTTTGGTTTTGGTTCTGAACTATTTTGAATGATTTTAAGTCCTGTAAACGAGTATAGTCGAGTAAGTTCTCGAAGTGCGTATTCTTTTGGGTAGTAGGGTAAAAGATTGTTTCGATGTTGAACGATTTCTTTTTTGTTCAAGTCTGTAAGTTTATATGTTACCTCAGTAGGTTTATCAATTAATTGATACGGTCGTTTTCGGAATGATTGTAATTTTTTGGAGATTCCTTTTTGCGTTGCAAAGTTTGGAATTAAAACTTATGTTTCAATTTTTAAATTTGTAGCTGGGGTAAATCGAGAATTTATTTGGGAATTTATGTTTTGTCTTTGTAACAGTTTTTTTGTTACTTTCTGTTAAATTTCGTTGCGTTTTTTTGTCTCTGCTTAAAATGCATTTGGTGTGTGTTCCGCAAGCTAATTTTAAGATTTGCGGATAATGAAAATGGTCTTCACTATGGGTGTCTAGTGGTAAATTGTAACATATTGATTTTTTAGTTGGTTGGCAATAACCTTGTGCATTTTTTGGAGAATTTGCTGTGAACATTATTGGTTTCCGTGGTTTCTGGTTGAAAACCAATTCATAGGGTGATATTCCTAGGGTTGTTGTGATTTGTGAATTATCAGATATATTTAATTATAAGTGGGAAAAATTTTACATCTGTTGACCATTCAGTATATCGTGTGTCATTTCCGTTAATGATACATCTAAGATATTCCTGTAGTGAGAAGTTGATGCCTTCGATTAAACCATTAGTCCAGGGCGCATGAGATGTACGTGGTTTGTGTTTAATGTTATATAAGTGGCATAGTGTAACGATTTCGTTGTTCATAAATTCAGTGCCATTGTTTGTAACAAGGATTTCGGGTAAACCGAATTTTGCTATCCAATGTTCATAAAGTGTTGTATATGCATAATAAACATTACAATGAGGTACTGGGTTAAGTGCTACGTAGTGTGTGAATGCGTCTACTCTTACCATTATATGTGAGTTTCCTTCTGAGGATGGTGATATTGGTCAATTTGTATCGATTGAAACCTGTGATTGGAATATCAACTTTATGCTTCAAAATCTTGTTTTTCTGCGATTTGTTTTTGATTTGGGTATGGTTTGTTTAATTGACATGTTATGCAATCATTGCTTAATACTTTTATCCAAATCGGTGCATTTGGGAAATATACATTTTGTGTAAAATTTGAAAATATTTCTTCTGCTCCTGAGTGTCTTTTAGTGTGAAAAGAGTGGGAGGTATGAAAAGCTGTAAGCATCATACTTAATGGTAAGCAGGGTACTTTGATATCAAGTGTTTGGTATTCTAGGATATCGGTGTTTTCATTGATTGAGGTGTCGTTAAATTTTCTGAAGTATCTAAGAAGGCTTATATTTCCTAGTATGGTTGTATCGGCTTTCAGTGGCCTGGTTTTATATTTGTGCCAAGATTTTAACTGTCTAATGACTGAGTCAAGGTTTTGACGTTTTTGTAAGAGTTCGAAATTAATTTTTTCTGTTTTTGTTAGAAAAATGTTTTCAATTTCTCTTTTTGATAGAGGTATTGTATCTAGTGGGTCATGAAGGTTAAAAACATGGTTTTTTGTATACTTTGAGTCATCATTTGGTGGGCCTGATAAATTTATATTATCAGTGAGTTTTGTTTTCTATTAAGGTTGGTTTTTGCTGTTTGTGGTTTTTAATCCATGAAGCGTATGGTATTGGTTTGAATGTAGATTCTCCTAGTAGGTCTACTTCGTAGTGATTGTTTTGAAAATCTAGATATAGTAGAAAATAATGTAGATTATTCCTTTGTGATTAGTCTATGTCAGTTTTTACTGCATGTTTGCATTCTTATCTGAGTGAGGTTTCATCTTGTGCAAGGAAAAATTCATTATTTTGTGGTATTTCAACTGTTGCTTTTCTTGTTAACAATTCACGTGGTGTATTTCTACTGAGAGTATCGGGTAGTGCGAGGTTTTTCCTGTTGTTCAAATTATATGTAAGTATGGATATTTCATTAAAATATGGAATCTGTAAACTCTATGGTTTCGGTTTGATTGTTGTGTAAAGAGAAAAATTATTGGTTTATGGTCTGTAAACAAAACTGTTGGATGTTTAGATCCGAGTAATAAAAATTCATATTCTGTAAGTGTATATATAATAGCTGTGCATTCTCTCAAAAGGGTAGAAAGTCTCAGTTCAGCTTGTGTAAATAGGCTAGATTTTGCTGAAAGGAGGTTGATTTTATTTGTTCCATTATGAGATTGTAATAATGCTGCTCCGATGCCAAAATCGGAGGCGTCGCACATAGCATAAAATGGTTGATCGGGATTTGGAATAGTGTTTGATAAATGTTCGGTGAGAAGACTTTTTATCTCTTCCAATCGCTTTTGAGTTTCTCTTGTCCATTCAAAATTATTTTGCTGTCTAAGGCTGTTGTAAAATGGTCTTAAGTATAGCTGCAGTTTGTATAAATATTCACTAAAGAAGTTTAACATTCCAAAAAATTTCTTGTATTTTTTTCTTATTTGAAGGTTGCTGGAAGTTTTGGATTTCTAATTGATTTCTAAGATTTTAATGGAGTTATAGTCTTTCTTTCTATGATATGTCCAAATAATTTAACAGGTGTTAAAAAAAAGTGCGATTTATCTGGGGTTGCTTTCTTGTTTTCTTGTAGTAAAATTTGATGATATTTTTCTAAGAATGTAAACTTTTCGTCTTTTGTTTGTGATTGCATAAAAACATCGTCTAAATATGTAACTGCATTTTAATTAAGTATTAATGGTCTGAAAATTTTACTCATAAATGCTGAAAATGCTGCTGGTCCAATGGAATTTCCATAGAATAATCTGTTGAATTCGTATTGTTGATTTCCAATAACAAATTGTGTTAATCGTCGTAATTGTTCTTCTAAAGGAATTTGGTTATATGCACTATTCATATCTGCTGTTGTAAAGTATTTACCGTTTTTTTGTGAGAATTACTTGAATTGGTTCGATAGGCCAATTACATTTGGATTCATCAATGATTGAATTTAAATATCTTGCAACTAGAACGATTTTCAATGATTCTCCTTTCGCTAAGATGATAACGGGGTTTATAAATGTGTTACCTTTTGGCTGTTCTTCTTTATTTACTGGAGAGATGATTTCATATTGTTCTAGTGTTTCAAGTTATTGGTTAACTTACTCTTGCAAGTGAATTGGGATTTTACTTGCTCGTTGTTTTTTGAAAAATGCGTCAAGGTGTAGGGGTAAATGTAATGGTAGATTTTTTTCCTACATCAAATTTTGATGTTGCGTAAAATTTTGGGTATTTTAATAGTAGGTCTGCTAGTTGTTCGAATTCTTTTTGTGTTATCTGAGAATGTTGAAAATTATACATTGTTAGAAATTTTGGCGCTGTTTTTTCGTATATTTTGAAACTTGAAATGTTGGTTTGAAATAGGTTGTCTTTGTGAAATAGTCTTTGTTTTTCATTGCTCAAAATAATATTAATTGACAATTCTTCATCGAGATTTATTGATTGACATATATCTAATAGTTGTGAAATATTGTTTACTCTATACGCTATTTTTGTGGGAGAAATTGTTGCGTTAGTTTCACAATAACCTAGGAGTCCTATTGGTAAGATTATTTTATATGGAGAATTATTATATATATGTAGAGAAATCAGATCAAAGTTTGAGTCTTTCGTGTATTTAATAGATGAAATTGTTACTCGGAAAATTTTGTGAATTTGTCTGAGTTCAAGGTCAGACATAAAGAGATGTTGTTTGTTTTGCTCTTTATCATATTGGTGAATTTGTTTGATCGAAAACTTATATATGTTTCCTGATAGTGGTTTCAGGTGTTTTCGTTCCTGATTATATATGGCGTAAAATTTCGAGAAAAATGGTGGTTGTTTGTTTATTCTTTGAAAAAATGTCAAAGAGGTGTTTTTCATTCTTGTGTATTTATGTTTAATATGATTTTTATTATTTAGGATATTTATTGTTGGCATATATTTAGTATTAAAAGCTATTCCAAGGACTTTGTGTTTTATATCAGTGATATGGAAGGTTTGTTTAAATGGTTTGCTCATGAGTTTGTTTTGTTCCATTGTTCGAGTGGGAACAAGGAAGAGTTGTATTTTTCCATAGTTTGTTAAGGTTGAGCCTTGTGAGGTTGCTAGTCTACTTGTTGTTTTGAATGGTATCAATTGTGGATGTAGAGTTTTGATCTCATTCCAGGTGGGAATGTTTATAAAAAAAGATTCTGCTCCAGAATCGATTGAAAAAACTATTTCAAGTCTGTTGTTTGAAATTGTTTTCATTTTGGACTTTCTAAAAGAAGTAGAATTTTCCATATTTTTTTTTCAATATTTCCAAATAATTTTACAGGTGTTAGAAAAAAGTGCGATTTATCTGGGGCTGCTTTCATGTTTTCTTGTAGTAAAATTTGATGATATTTTTCTAAGAATGTAAACTTTTCGTCTTTTGTTTGTGATTGCATAAAAACATCGTCTAAATATGTAACTGCATTTTAATTAAGTATTAATGGTCTGAAAATTTTACTCATAAATGCTGAAAATGCTGCTGGTCCAATGGAAATTCCATAGAATAATCTGTTGAATTCGTATTGTTGATTTCCAATAACAATTTGTGTTAATCGTCGTAATTGTTCATCTAAAGGCATTTGGTTATATGCACTATTCATATCTGCTGTTGTAAAGTATTTACCGTTTTTTTTGTGAGAATTACTTGAATTGGTTCGATAGGCCAATTACATTTGGATTCATCAATGATTGAATTTAAATATCTTGCAACTAGAACGACTTTCAATGATTCTCCTTTCGCTAAGATGATAACGGGGTTTATAAATGTGTTACCTTTTGGCTGTTCTTCTTTATTTACTGGAGAGATGATTTCATATTGTTCTAGTGTTTCAAGTTATCGGTTAACTTACTCTTGCAAGTGAATTGGGATTTTACTTGCTCGTTGTTTTTTGAAAAATGCGTCAAGGTGTAGGGGTAAATGTAATGGTAGATTTTTTTTCCTACATCAAATTTTGATGTTGCGTAAAATTTTAGGTATTTTAATAGTAGGTCTGCTAGTTGTTTGAATTCTTTTTGTGTTATCTGAGAATGTTGAAAATTATACATTGTTAGAAATTTTGGCGCTGTTTTTTCGTATATTTTGAAACTTGAAATGTTGGTTTGAAATAGGTTGTCTTTGTGAAATAGTCTTTGTTTTTCATTGCTCAAAATAATATTAATTGACAATTCTTCATCGAGATTTATTGATTGACATATATCTAATAGTTGTGAAATATTGTTTACTCAATACGCTATTTTTGTGGGAGAAATTGTTGCGTTAGTTTCACAATAACCTAGGAGTCCTATTGGTAAGATTATTTTATATGGAGAATTATTATATATATGTAGAGAAATCAGATCAAAGTTTGAGTCTTTCGTGTATTTAATAGATGAAATTGTTACTCGGAAAGTTTTGTGAATTTGTCTGAGTTCAAGGTCAGACATAAAGAGATGTTGTTTGTTTTGCTCTTTATCATATTGGTGAATTTGTTTGATCGAAAACTTATATATGTTTCCTGATAGTGGTTTCAGGTGTTTTCGTTCCTGATTATATATGGCGTAAAATTTCGAGAAAAATAGTGGTTGTTTGTTTATTCTTTGAAAAAATGTCAAAGAGGTGTTTTTCATTCTTGTGTATTTATGTTTGATATGATTTTTATTATTTCAGATATTTATTGTTGGTATATATTTAGTATTAAAAGCTATTCCAATGACTTTGTGTTTTATATCAGTGATATGGAAAGTTTGTTTAAATGGTTTGCTCATGAGTTTGTCTTGTTCCATTGTTCGAGTGGGAACAAGGAAGAGTTGTATTTTTCCATAGTTTGTTAAGGTTGATCCTTGTGAGGTTGCTAGTCTACTTGTTGTTTTGAATGGTATCAATTGTGGATGTAGAGTTTTGATCTCATTCCAGGTGGGAATGTTTATAAAAAAAGATTCTGCTCCAGAATCGATTGAAAAAACTATTTCAAGTCTGTTGTTTGAAATTGTTTTCATTTTGGACTTTCTAAAAGAAGTGGAATTTTCCATATTTTTTTTTGTGAATGTGTTTCTTTAGGTATATTTTAAAAAAAATTATTTGTGTTTGAGCATTCTGTGGATTTTTCTTCTGTTATTTCTTCTACTATTTTTGTATTTTTTCCTTTGTTGCATTATTGGGAATAGGTCTTGTATAATAATTTGAACGAAATTGATCTTGGTTTTGATATATGTGAGAATACATCGGTTGTTCATTTATAATAGGCTCATAGTCATTTTCAACGTTTATCATGTTAATTGAAATTGGGTTTTCTGTATTGGGTTTCGCTATCTGTGATTTCGCAATTGATGTTGTTTAATTGCAATTCTGTTCTATCGTTATTGTCAATGCCGGGAGGGGTGTCTGGTTGAGTTTCTTCAGTTAATTGTACTTGATTTATTTGTCTTTGATGTTTAGGTGTATTACTTACTATAATTTTGTTGTGAATTTTGATAACGTGTCTTTTTCCTATGTCGTGATTGAGAGTAGTTTCTTTATCTGTTGTTATAGCTTGAGCTTCTGTTCTTTGAATTATTGCATGATCTATTTTGATAATTATTTTGTTTTGATCTGCTTTTTGAATAATCGCGTGATCGATTATTTTGATATCTAGGGTTTCGATTGTTTGAATAGTTTCTATTCCGATTGTTAGAATAATTTCAATATCGATTGTATGAAGAGTTTCTAGATCTATTATTTGAATATTTTCGATTTCTAGAATTTGAATGGGATCTGTCCATAAACGGAAATTTGGGTTGATTTGAATTTTATCTTGAATAGTTGTTTTGATATTGACTATTTGGACCATGTGATCGACTATACTTGTTTGCTGAGAAAATCTGTGAACTTTTTTCGTATGGTGATGGTCTTCTAACATTTGTATTTTAGGGTGATTGTTCTCTAGAGTAGTTGGAATTATTTGGAAGGGGTTTTCCTGAACTATTATTGCTATGAATGTTTTTGTTGGGTAAATTTCGATCTTTCTTCATGTATTGATGAAAAGATTTGTTGGGTTCTCTATATTTTTGTGGTTTATTTTGATTATCTTGTTGTTTTTGTCTGCATTCAGCGATACTGTGTCCGTATCGTCGATAATCATTACACCAGTTTTTGAATGACGTTTTGCCTTTAATATTTGGATTTTTCTAGTGGATGTTTAAGATTTTGGTGATTTTTTCGGATAAATCAGTATCAGAGTCGCTGACATTGTTTACGTGTGAAGTAGTGGTTTGGATTTTGTTTACATATTGTAGTTTTAAGTTTTCTGTTTCTTCTAATTTCACAGTGATTTCTGCTTGTTCTAGTTTATCTACTAGTTTTCTAAAATCTAAATCTGGTTCTCGGATTGAGGAAGGATGTGGTGCTCTCTGTTTATTGCTATTTTTCGTAATTGAGGTGTTAGAGTCATCTTTAAGATTTTTGTCATCTTTGAATTTTTATAATCATGAGTACAAAGTGAATTTGCTTTTCGGACTAGTGTTTCTATTCTTACTGCAAGTTGTTTTATTGTTTCATTGGGTATTCTACGAATTTTCTTGCATCAAACTCTTTGATGTTGTTTGTTTCTTTCTGAGTCAAACATTTTTGAGAAATCTTGTGTGAATCTTTTCCAATCTGATTTTATTTCTAAAGGTTAAATTGAAAACCATTTTTGAGCTGCGCCGTCAAGGGTAGTTTGGATTGGAGCTGTGCGTCTATGTTTCCAATTTTGATGAAGTGGCGTTTTTACTGGTTCAGGTCCTACATTTAAAATTAAATTTGCTGTGACTGCGTTTAGATAATCTTGCACAGAGTATTCAGGATCTGTGTCTGTGAATACCATTAGTGGTTTTTTTGATGTAATTGATGATCCACCCATAAAGTATGGATTCGTAGTGATTTGTAGGGATTCTGCGGCGTGTGGCATTTGAGAAAAGTTTGTTAGTTGGTTTTTTGTTATTTCGTGTTGTTGTAATCAATATGGTAGTGGGATTTCATTATGCATCTGAGTTGATTGTTATGAATGTGTATTAACTAGATTTTGTTGTTGAAAATTATTAATGTAAGATGTTGGATTAGTTCTAGATTGTCCTATTTGTTCATTTCTTGTGTATGGTTCAAAAATATCCGGTTAATCAATACTGTAGGAACAATGTTTTTGGTTTGAGGAAAATTGTTGATGATTTTGATTATAGTATTCATCATCATCTGATGAAAATTAATTTTGTGCGTAATGATGAGGTTGGTTTTTAGTATGGTATTTATTTGTATTGTTTTTACGTTGTGAAAAAATTGGTAGTTTCCATTTTGTTCTTGTAAGGATCGTGGTTGATCGTGAAAATTTACTGAGTTTAAAATTGGTGGTGGTACATTTTGACTTTGTGCAAAAATTTGAGTGTTTGTTTTAGTCTTTGTTGTTTCGGTCCATTGACATAATTGTAATTGTGTTCTGCAAAATTATTTTTGTGTTGTTTGTATGATGGTTTTGTTACTGGTCGAAACGTTTGGTAATCCATCTGTGAACATTTTTGTCCAACAGAGGGTTTTACTGTGGATTATATGATTGTTTGTTGTAACGTTGGATTTTTTAGTTTTGGAGTTGTAAAATTTTGTTGAATAGGTGAAATGCTTCGTTCTGCTTCTGTTGTTGTTATTGTTTCAACAATTTCTTTGTTTACAAAATGTGATGAGGTTTGTATATCTTGTTTAGGATTTCCTGTTCCGTTTAGAGTATTATGATTTATGAATGGGGAATTTAAACTATTATTTCCTGTTCTTTCAGGGAAGAATGAATTGTAGTTTAAAGGTGTTGCGTCAACTGTAAGTGGATATACTCTAACTTAATCTTCATTAATAGAAATAGTGCTAATTGCCTGACTTGATATATCTGTTGGTATAATATTAAATAATTTATATATAGGCTGATTGTTCTGCTAGTACAGTTTCATCATCTGTACTTTGTGGTCGAATATTTTTTCTTGCTTGTTCAATAAGATCAATATTGTGACAAAGTACTCGACTATGAACCATGCTAAGATGTTTTGTAAATCGTGTTTAAAATTTTGTGTTATTTGATCATTTGTTAGGTTTTCTCGAATTGCGTTTAAATTTTTTGAAAATTTGTGTAATTCTTGTCTTACAATTGTATGTCGAGATGTTTGAGTAGGTGAATTGCTTTGGGGTTCATCCAACTCTAATATAGATAAATAGCTATAGATATGTGAGCATACGTCGATTGTAAATATCGAGTTTGCTCTTTGTGAGTTTTGGTGTTGTATGTTTTTGATGTATTGTAAAAAAAATTTTGAGAATTCAATATCTACATCGTCAGTTTGAATGAGATATCTGTCATGAAATGCATTTGGTGATCTTATTTATTGTGTAGATTCCAAAGTGTGAAGTGAGACAACATATACCTTTGATATAGTGATCGAGAAGTTGTCTTTTGATTTTTACATCTTGAAGTTCTTTTATGCACGGGCTTTCTCCTTTTTTGAATAAGTTTGCAGTTAAATTTTTACAAAATTCTATTTATCCGCGAGGTTCAGTTAATGGTGATATTAAAAACAAAAGTACCGAATTTGCGGAGTTATCTTCATTTCGAATCATTTTTGTGTTGTATTACTGTTAATGTGTAATTTTCAATGTGTCTTATTGGTTGATTCCCATTGTACAAACGTATTGGTTTATTTCGTAGCAAATTTTTATTTTCCGTTTGCCTTTTACTGATGCTTGTGATGTGGTTTCTGAATCTGAATCTGTGAAATATAATTGATCGTCTATTTGGTGATTTTTGTTTATTGAGTCTTTTAAATTATGAAGTTTCTGTATTGCGGTTGTTTCTGATTCTGAGACTGCGTTTCTTTGTTTTGAAAATCTTTTCCTAAAAATTTGTTTTTGTTTATTAATTATCTCTTTTTTTAGTGTTTTCCTTTTGTTCTTATATATCCGACTGATTTTCTGTGTGGTGTAATTACGAGGTCGTATTTCTCGTCGTTAATTAAACAATTGTGTATTACGATTGTTTGTTTATTTCCTAAATTGTCTCTTGACATAAGGGTTAGGATGATGGGTCCACAATCTGTATTAGTGATTCTAATGCCTTAAACTGTTAGTTCTTACAATTTTTTGTGGTTAGCTTAACTTGGATCGTGTATTTGGTTTGGAGAGAAAGCTTATATTGATTCCGAAGAATAATTTGTACTTTCTTGTGACCATTTCTAAGCTAAGATTTGACCTACCTTATCTTACTCAGGGGTTGTGATTTGTGATCAAGGGTTGGAGAATAGTAAATCGATCCACAAGGTTCAGGTATAAATAGAACGCAAGTAGTTCGTTAGATGCTATTTTTCGACTTACTAAGCTTAAGTGTTTTAGCTTGGATCATCTAAGAGTAGAGGGATCAATTGAAGAATGAGTAACCAAAGTTCTTTACTGTTTAGCTTAATTAAATAATTAGTTTTTCGAAAAGTTTCTGTTAATTCTGGATTTTTGATAAGGTTGGGTAGTGAATCGACGTTTGAGGTCGTTAGACACTAAATTAATGTGGAGGGGGAGAGTAAAATTGTTCTACTTGATCCAAGGATAGGCCTTGATAATCAGAAATTTAAATCTTTAGAAATTTAAAATTTAAGTTATAATTTAATTTAAAGACCCAAGGGAAGCCTTGATGATCTGTTATTTAAATGAAATTAATTTAAGTGAAAGTAAGGATAAGCCTTGATAGTTTAAAATTAGAGCGTTAAGGTTAAATGTTAGTTTTGATGAATGTTAATTTTTGAAATTCGCTGTTGTGTTTTAGGTGATGAAGCTGGAATGATGCGATGAATTATAATACTAACAATTTATGATTTTTACTAACTAATTTTTGTATTTTTATGTTTAATAAATATTTTTTCAAGATGTCATTTAATTTACAGGTGATTTAAGGAAAACGACAAGTAGTATCCTAAATACAAAAGTTTGATCTCGTTTTTGTCGTATTATCATAAAATCAATTGCAGATTTTTTCCTAGTCCAATGTCGTTTCTTGTTCGACGTCTTCTTCTAATACCGGGTAGTTCTCGTATTGTTCGGAATATTGGCAACTTCTTAGTCTAATACCAATCTTAATCTTACTCTTATATCTCCTAGTCTCAATAGATCTAGTGTACACCGGTTTAAGCGAGTTAGTTCCAGAATGAGAACAACTGTATTCTAAGTTTAATTCAAATTGTTTTGGCGTTGAAACTACAAGTAGTTTCAACTTTTACAAATAAATGGGTTGTTAGTTTGATGGAGTATGATTGGTTAGTATTTTATTTTTTATAGAGATAAAATATCATAATAATAACCAATGATAAATACTAGTTTAGATCTGGTTGCAAAACCTTTGACAAACCAGTAAAAACGTTGTCTACTTAATTAAAAACAGACAACGAGTAAAAAGATATTTTACCTGCGATCGTTTTGCTTAAGATATAGCGTTTTGAAAAATGCCAGATTTGATTTATTTTGGACTAATTTAATTTCATACAGATTAAATTAGTCCAAAACAGTTTTCATCAGATAAATTCTCTCAATTGTTTTTATTGCTTTATCTATTATACAACTACATCTCTGATACCTTGATACCTCTACAGAAGATTGTTTTACCCCGGTTATTCATCAAATTTGCTTGAAATATATACATCTTTTAGATGAAAAACGCTGTATAAAATTTGGATAAATTGTACTGGCAATTCTTTATGACTGTAAATTGGAATATACACACATAAAAAAAATTGAAATTTAGCAACAGCTCAATTTAACGATACAACAACACCTCAATTTAACGATACAAATGTCTTTTAACGTTTTGTGCATTCCACAAACTGTTCTGGATTCTGCAAATACGGCTGCGGATTTCGCAAATTCGCTTATCTTTGGAGCGATTTTGAGCGGTACAATGTTTTAATTAATTGTTTGTGGAATCCAAACCAGCATAGAAGATCAAAGAAAAGTAGCAATGTTGCGGATTCCGCGACAAATCTGATTTTGGCCTGTTGCGGATTCCGCTTAAAATGCACAGAATGCACAGTTTGGCCTCGTAATGGACCGACTTATATATTCCATTACAACCCTATCAACGAGGCTTTCATGTCTTTTTTTAACCCGTTGTCAAAACTTTGCTTTTGTAACAAGTATGAACAGGGTAGCATTTCGTATGTGTTATTGTTCCGACTTTCGATACGAAAGTAACGGAATATTTGTGCTCGGGGTGGGTTTTTTTTCTTCAGACAAATTTCGACTTTTTAACTAGCCATTTTTGACGGAATTTTTTTATATCATTCAAAAGGTATTGTTGTCCTGAGCTCAAATTTGAAACGATTTTTCACCTTTGATCATTTTTCGCAAAGTTATGGGGGTTTAAAGATTGCCATTTTGGTCAAATTGGGACAATTAACGCGCGATATATTTCGCGCTATAAACGCGTAAGCGAAGAGTTAATCCGTCTTAAAATCGTTCCAAATTGGGTAAAAGAAGCTTATTTGCCATAATTGATTGGTTACAAGGAGCTAAATCTATCTTTTTGTACTTTAAATGGCGTGTGGGGGGATGATTTTCATAAAAAAATTCAAATTTATAAAAAAAAAATTTTAAATTTTATTACATTTAATTTTTTAATGTTATTACTGCTCCATAAAACCTTAAAAGGCAGTCGGAACATTCAGGGCTTCGCCCTGATACGAGCAGTCTTGTTTTTATTTGGTTGAATCTGTAACAATTTTTATGTTTCGTTTTGAACAAGAACTTCAAAGTAACTATACTTCAGTGATAGAAACTGCGTAAGCGGAACTCTGTGTCGAATTCTACAGTAGCAGGCAATAGGACCGTGAAAATAAGAACATACCGTCAATCCATATAAGTCCCAATATGAACGCAGGTAGCACGGTTCCTTGAAACAAGTTGCATTTGGAACCCAAATTGCTCATAGCGTATGGAACAAACTTTGTCATTGAAGCAAAAGTAAAACCTGGAAGGAGTCAGATCTATTTTATTTGCATAGATTCGTACTTTGTTTGTATTACTTACATTATTCTGATCGAGTCTAGAAAAAAAATGAATTTCCAACAATAATGGCTCAAATTCTTACGTCCACTTTGATTTGCCTTTTCATTTTAAACTCCTTTTTAGGTAAGTTTTTATGCCTTTTTGTGCTATAAAAAACATTTGCGTCTACTTTATTTTTTTCAAAACCTTCAAAATAATTGACTTTCTCGACTAAAAATGGAGATGTTACTGAGTGCCTTCGCCAGTCTTTTCAGAAACAAATCTTATTCAATATCTTTCAAAAAAAATTTAAGGAAATACAGTATTTTGTATTTTTGTTGCAAAATATTCACGATTTGCTTTCGTTTTGCAAAAACCTTGTGCAAGTATATTTAGTGACATTTGTAGTTTCAGCTTAGTCTCTAGCAGATACTTAACAAATTTTTAAAGCGGAGATTGTTGAATAACAAATCCCCTATTTGATTTAAAATTTCGCATGAATTTGTGCAACTTTCTCATGTTCCCTTTATATATACAAGACTTTGGAAAATTTTCAAAATATTTAGATTACAGCTATAGTTTGAAAAATAATATGACTAAGTACTGACATTTTTTACCACTAACTGTTCGTAAAAGTGTTGGCGGAGAAAAATTAAACTTGAAAAATCAAATAATTGAGTCAGTTTATTATATTAAAACTACTCAGTGAACATCTTCCTGGCTCAAGAAATGCAAAAATTGCAAAATTCTTGCAAGATTTGAAATGACCAAAAATTAAAACTTTATGTTCACAGAAGTTCCCATTTTTGGCTAGATTTTCATGCATTCGAAGAAGTTCTGAAAAGTTTGCATCAAGAGTATCAGGATTATGATCGAATATATGATTGCAGAAATATGTATGACCAAGACGAGGAGTTCATAAGAAAATTACTCGAAAGAATGAAATATTTTTTTCAAGTTGTTATAGTTTAAAATTTATCAAAACAAGAAGATTAGAGTTAAATCTTGAAATATATATTTATCTGAGTAATAATCAGAAGATTTTAATATAAATTTTGTTAATTTTCAGATTTTTCAATTCTAATTATAATTGACTGTTGAAAAAATTGAAAAAAGCAAACTCAGATTTTTGACAAAATTGAAACTTTTATACATCATCTACGTGGTTAAAGAAAGCAAATTTTGCCAGTATCTTGCAAAGTTCTTGCACCATTTGCGCTCCAACCTTGCGAGATATGCATTCTGAAAAAAATACCAATACAAAAAAGTAAAACTGTCAAAACATTTGGATATTAATTTGATTAAAGTAAATAGGGGTAATCTGATATATGCTAGTTTTTTGTGGAAGCACAATGAAACATCAGAAAACTATAGCAAAATTATGTTTTGCAATATTCTTGCAAGAATATGAAAATATTTGAATTTTAAGTATACTATGGCCTGAGGAACGTAAACCAAAATCCGCGGCTGAGGTGCTCTAACTATTTATTGACCAAAAGGATTGACCGATTGCCAACTTTTTGACTTAAATTATATAATAATGGACCAAAAACTTCGGCCGGAAGAAGTTTGATATATATGTTAACTAAGTCGACATATAAGTCGACAAGGCTGGTCACGGTAACCGCGTTGAGACATGATTCGATCCAAAATTGATTCGACTAGCTGAAAAACTTAAATAATTTCTAGGTTTTTGAAAAAAAATATAGCAAGATAAGCCGGGTCGAGCTCAATTTTTTTTTCGAACCTTAAAACTTGGTATGTTTATTTTTCGAACGACCAAAAATGGGTATGTTTCGACCTTTCTCGACCAATTTCGGGTATGTTTCGACTTTCAAACAACATAAGTTATCCAAGTTTAAATTTTATTATGTATGCTTTTCGGGTAACATCTTATCATTAGAAATACTTGCAATTTAAGTTTTTTGTAAGAATGAACGAACTACTATATTTGAGCTTTTTTTTCCATTTTTTGAAATACTGGTCTGCAGTTTGAGTCGAAAATGTTTAAAAGTACGTTGATATTTGAAAAAAAAATTCTGTGACTCCGCATTGCCGCGGAACAATTGTTTTTTTTTCGACCGTGGTCGAGGTATGTTTTTACCGTGCTCGAGGTATGTTTCGAACGTGCTTGAGTTATGTTTCGAATTTGTGCTCGACCCAATTCCCTGTATCGGTCGAGAGCTGAGATGTGCTTGAACTTTAAAGTGAGCTACTCGACCCGGGATCGGACGTCTGGCCTTTTTTGGTTCATTCAACTACAAAAATTTACCATGAAGCACAGTTTTCCTAAAACTCCCAAAACATATGAGGGTAGGTGAAAAATGGTTCACCAGTCTAAACATCAGTCTTCAAATTAGCCCAAAAGCCTAAAATTATATGCTTACATTTTGGAAAAAAAATAGAAGGAAAAATTTATTGACGTCTAATTGAATCCACGTTCAAAAAAATACTTTTCGAAACAGTTCAGAGAATAAACTAAAGCAACTTCATTAGAGCAACCTAAAGTAACCTAATTATAGCAAAAAAGTACAAGCGAGGCCCAAGAAAGTCGACCCAAGAAAGTCGACCACGAAAGTCAACAGGGTTGAGTAAAGCCAATGAAAGTCGACCAGGGTTGTCCAAGTTTAACAAAGCAAAGTGCACTAAAACGGACCAAAATGAACCAAAACAGACCAGAGACAACAACGGTCCTTGTTCAACTCACTGAGTCGACAGTGGACATCGTTTGACCTACGAAGTCGAGAGCGGTCAATGGTCCTCTCATACGGTCTCGACAATCAATGGTCCTCCTGGACCGAGCAAAGTCAAAAACATTTTTCATTGGTTTTATAAAGTTTCACCATACCCAAACTTGATTGAGACGGTCGAATTATACCAATTTTTGTCATATTTAAAATATCATTCGGACAAATCGACGGGGGTTAGACAGACAAGCTTCCTTTTGAAATCAAAATAGTTATAAGTATTGTGTACTATCGTTCAGTACATTTTATGCTAGATTGCGTGGAGGCGGAGACTGTGCTGAGTAAGGCACGTGAATTGGAGGGGGAGTTGTTTGAAAACTACAGACGCTTCGTCAAGCCCAGAGACAACCAGACACATCCGGTGGACGTCAAGTACTCGGCTGTGGTCCAGCAGCTGGTCGATGTCGAAGTGGAGACACAACGAGTCACTCTAGGTATGACTAAAAGAGTTGTAGACGGTCTTTTCGAATTCATTTTTGCCTGATTATGCTTCTTCACAAATAGCCAATGGATTGATAATTATTACGAGAAAATGTACACTAGTTTTTTTTCGTTCGTTTTTGTTGGAAAATTACATTTTTTTTGTTTTTGCTAGTGCAAAACAAACAATCAAGTATAGCTCACGTCTGTGCTCTCAATAAGCCAATAGCATCAGTGCAAAACTAGCGCTTCCCTTCTGCATTGGTTGATATTAAATATGAAAAAAGTTAACCCAATTTCTAGACTAAGAATGCTTTCAGTGTTCTGGATGAGCATGATGTGGTATGATGACTTCCTCAAGTGGGATCCGGTTCAGTTCAAAGACCTCCGAAGTGAGTCAGACGATTTTTGTAATACCCGCACCGAAGTTTCTTGGATAAAAATAGATTATATTGAGAAAATGTTGCCGAAAATATTGCCATTATAATCGATTATGTGTAACCAATTTAAGCAACATTTTCTATTATAATAGAAAGAAAATAGATTATTTTCATCAAGAATATATTGCCTTATAATTCCACTAAAATGTATTTTTATCTCCACATAATCTCAATAAAATCTATTTTTTTGCCCTGAAATTGCCATGAAATCGCAATAAAATCGATTGTTTTTGCCATAAAATTGCAATAAAATCTATTGTTTTTGCCATAAAATTGCAATAAAATCTATTGTTTCCGCCATAAAACTGCCATAAAATTGCAACAAAAACTATTGCTATCGCCATAAAATTGCAATAAAATCGATATTGTTGTCAAAAAATTTGATTATTTTGTCAGAAAAATTGATTTTTCTCTTCTTAAAAGCATGCTTGGCTATTTTCGCCTCGAAAAGCGACAAACTATTATTAAAATCAACGGCGAAATTTTATTGTGACCAGGGGCGGATGCTCTTTCCCTCAGGGATTCGTTTGAACTAGTTTCAACTAGTTTGAGATATCCATTTTGGTGACGGACCCTAAAATCCGCTCCCCCTCGAGAAAATCCTAGATCAGCCCCTGTTTGTAACCGCTTTTGGAAATTGAGAAAAAGTTGAATGTGTAAGGAGGATTTCGCAAGAGTTTAGCTGCCTCAAAAATGCTTTGACGCACGATGCCTAGTGTAGTTTCATATAGTTTTAATTTCGATT